>NC_090917.1:343466-363817 GCF_040956055.1 Brachionichthys hirsutus
ACGTTACCGTAGCTGACCCCGGGTCAGCGGGGACAACCGGCAGCCTGAGGACAGAGACGTTACCGTAGCTGACCCCGGGTCAGCGGGGACAGAGACGTTACCGTAGCTGACCCCGGGTCAGCGGGGACAACCGGCAGCCTGAGGACAGAGACGTTACCGTAGCTGACCCCAGGTCAGCGGGGACAGAGACGTTACCGTAGCTGACCCCGGGTCAGCGGGGACAACCGGCAGCCTGAGGACAGAGACGTTACCGTAGCTGACCCCGGGTCAGCGGGGACAGAGACGTTACCGTAGCTGACCCCGGGTCAGCGGGGACAGAGACGTTACCGTAGCTGACCCCGGGTCAGCGGGGACAGAGACGTTACCGTAGCTGACCCCGGGTCTGAGGAAGACTCTGGTGTACCTGATGAAGGCTGGTGAAATACTGGCCACCATCTGCTGGAGGAAGACCCTGGCCTTCTGCTTCACCTTCTGCACCTGGGCCGCCCCCACCTCCGCCCCCACCTCCGTGGCCACCGCCAGGATCGCACCCTCCACCCTGCAACGACGAAGGCATGAAGTCACGCCCCCCCCGGACGCCGACCCGCCTCTCTCTCTTCAGGGGGGACGCCGGGTCACCTGCTGCTGTTGAGCACGTTGTCCAGCAGGTTTCTGGTGAACATGTCCTTGTTGACGTCCCGCTCCAGGACAAACAGCACGTAGCTTAGCCTGCGAGCTAGCCAGCCCCTCTGTCTGCACCAACAGATTTATGGAACACAAACTGATCAGGGATCAGACGACGGACCAGCTCAAAGCACCAGAGAGAGCTGCCTCCAAACCCGGGTCTGACGTCACGCGACCGGCTGGGCTGCGTGGGGGCGGGGCTAACGCTAACGCTACTCAGCTTTCATTTAGCGCGTCTGTGACCCGGGTGTGACCTCGAGGCCCTGGTCTTGATCAGGGGGTCTTTGCGTACCTGGTGTGGGTCTCGTTGATGTAGATGACGTTACGCAGCCCCAGAGACGGAATGCTGGCGTTGAACAGCCTCTCCTGGACCACGAGGAGGAAGACAAGGAGCGGCGGTTTGTAAACGTGAGACGGCCCACTAACAGGTGGGGGTGGAGCCGGGCGGCCGGCGGTGACTTTACCCAGCTCTGCGGCGTGCAGGAGTGACAGCAGCGCCCCACGAAGGGCCTCTTCCTGTTCAGCAGGCCTTCCTTCCAGGTGCTGGTGACGCAGCGCAGGACAGACGGGCTGGTGCTGCGCTCCTACGGACACACGGCACGGAGCGCCAGGGTTAGGCACGCCAACGCCAACGGCACGTTTAACGGCTACGACACGCCAACGCAGCGGCTACGGCTCGTTTAACGGCTACGACTCGTTTAACGGCTACGACTCGTTTAACGGCTACGACTCGTTTGGCGCGTTTTGACGGCGTGGAGACGTACCGAGTCGTCGTTGGGGCGCTTCCAGCGGTTGCACCACTGCTCGCCGTTGTTGACCTGCAGCAACAGGCCGTCGGACGCCTCCATGGTCACGCAGCTAGCTGGAACGCTGTGAGGACACAAGGACGTGTCGTCAATCAATCGATCAATCAATCAAGACGCATGAAATCTGGATCCGCCCATCTGTTATACACACAGGTCATGTGAGCAGCGCCACACAGCACAGGTGTGTTCTACGAGCTAATGAGCAGGTGTGCAACCCAAACCCCGACAGCAACAATAAACACCGTGACACGACCCCGCCCTGGTTGGCTCCGCCCATCTGCTCATTGTCGGCGGCTGAATGAGACAGAGGGACCGCTGGGACCGCCGGGACCGCTGGGACCCGCGGGGCTTGGTCCCATCATATCGGCTGACGTGCAGCGTGTGATTGGTGCATCAGAGAGCAGGGCGGGCACAGGTAGACCAATGACGCGGGCAGGTACAGGTAGACCAATGACGCGGGCGGGCACAGGTAGACCAATGACGCGGGCAGGTACAGGTAGACCAATGACGCGGGCAGGTACAGGTAGACCAATGACGGGGGCAGGTACAGGTAGACCAATGACGGGGGCGGGCACAGGTAGACCAATGACGGGGGCAGGTACAGGTAGACCAATGACGCGGGCGCCTGATTGGCCGACGTCCTGAACCTGTGATTTAATTCCGCGCTGGAGGAATGAGCCGGTCTATGGGTTAGTATCGAGTAACTATAAAAGAACAAACAGGTGCTGACTTAAGCTCCGCCCACCTCTGTAGATAAATAAATGCTACAAATCAGCTGTTTATGAACAACAAACGAGATCATAATGGAAATTCCTGCTTCACCAGAGTGATGACGATGACGAAGGCTCTGCCCACGGATGAAGAGGCACGGTTACGACGGGGTCAACGACCGGGAGAAGCCCGCCTGACGGGGTCAACGACCGGGAGAAGCCCACCTGATGGGGGGGGGGGGGGGGGGGTCGTCGCTGGAGGGAGGAACGGGGGCGGACGTTGTGCGTTCAGCAGGACCCCAGAAACCACGGGGGACGTGGACAGACGTCCTGCCGGGACACGCGTCCTGCCGGGATCCGGACGAGGCTTTGATTTAATGAATGGGGCCGCCGGGCCGGGCGGGGCTTGTGCTCTTCTGAGGAAGTTTTCTGATAAAGGGAAGAGAAATCAAAGATTCACTTTAGCCCCAACGATGAAACGGAATATTCAGAAATAAAAACACGTTTTTAAAGTTCCCTGGATGAGTCTCTGAACATCATCACAGAATCCCGGGGGGAGGGGGGGGACGAGCCGGTCAGACAACAATGGCGCATCCCGCCGGCATCACGTCTGCCCCGGCCGTCGTTCCCGGTTAGAACGCCTCGCTCTGGAGGGGAACTTGTTCCGAACCGGTGCCGCTTCTGTTACCGGTGCCGCTCGCGCCACCCCGGTAAGAGCCGAGACGAGCCCGGCGTCCGTCCTCTAGCATCAGCCATTGTGGCTCCGTGTCACCGCTGCTGCACCGGGAATGTAGCTAGCGCTAGCGGCTTAGCCGGGCTCGAGCCGGGGAACACTCACCGTGACCGCTGCGCTCCTCATAGCTCGGAGACGGGGTCCTCGACGGGGCTCGGGCGGCCGGGGGGGGGTCCTTATATCCTCCCGTCCGGAAGCTCGAAGCTCCGCCGACGGCTGACGGGAAGGTGACGGCGGGAGGAGGGCTCGCGCTTCGGTACAGCAGACAGCGGTGTAGTTCCGCCAGCCGCCAGGAGATGGCAGCACCGACACCCTGCGTCCCAAAGACAGAACGGATTCTCACACACAGTTAAGATGCCATCTAGTGGTCAGATCGTGACAGTACATCATTACGGAGCATACCACTAAGGTCTGATGGGGGGGGGGGTAAACCAATTCACTCAGTTTGACGGAATATTAAATTATACCTGCATATAAATATCTATCCTTTGAACTTAAATACAGGTTGGAGTCAGGAATGACAAAAAGCATTCGTATAGCCGCTGATTGCAGCAGATGACATCACACTTTCCGCGCAGCTTATATCTGTGGAATTCATCAACACAATTAAAACGAAATCCTGAAAGCTTTGATCGTTCTGATTATTTTAAACACGTCATTTGTACAAAAGGAGCTTCATACCTGTTTGTTCTCACCTGGGGTACTGGATACCTGCTCACAGGACGGAGAGAAGCAGCCTGTCGTTCTCAAGCTGTCCGGCAGATGGCGGCAAAGCGCCGGAACGTCGGTTCTGAAAAACTGGAAACAAATGAACAGACTGGAAAGAAAACGTATAAATGAGAGATTGGGGGGGGGGTGCAGAGCTTCAGTGTTAGCTCGGCAGGCTAACGCGGGACGAAGGCCTGAAACATCACAACGGGACAGCTGATCTGACTTTATTGAGAACGGTGAGGAGCGATGTACAGCTAGCCAGGTAGCCGTCAGGTAGCCGTCAGGTAGCCGTCAGGTTAGCCGTCAGGTAGCCGTCAGGTAGCCGTCAGGTGAGCCGTCAGGTGAGCCGTCAGGTAGCCGTCAGGTAGCCGTCAGGTTAGCCGTCAGGTAGCCGTCAGGTAGCCGTCAGGTGAGCCGTCAGGTGAGCCGTCAGGTAGCCGTCAGGTGAGCCGTCAGGTAGCCGTCAGGTTAGCCGTCAGGTAGCCGTCAGGTAGCCATCAGGTAGCCGACAGAGAACAGTGAGTAGATCTCTTGTGCATAGTATTTGAAGACGTGCTAACAGGGCTAAATGCTAACAGGGTCTAACGGCTATCTGCCAGCCTATAAGAGTATTTACAGTACCTTTATGAGACTACGTACAAATACTAGAGTATTTACAGTACCTTTATGAGACTACGTACAAATACTAGAGTATTTACAGTACCTTTATGAGACTACGTACAAATACTAGAGTATTTACAGTACCTTTATGAGACTACGTACAAATACTAGAGTATTTACAGTACCTTTATGAGACTACGTACAAATACTAGAGTATTTACAGTACCTTTATGAGACTACGTACAAATACTAGAGTATTTACAGTACCTTTATGAGACTACGTACAAATACTAGAGTATTTACAGTACCTTTATGAGACTACGTACAAATACTAGAGTATTTACAGTACCTTTATGAGACTACGTACAAATACTAGAGTATTTACAGTTATTGCTAAACGAAGGCGGTTTGTCAGCATCGAATAATCAGTCAGAGCAGCCCCCCCCCCCCCCCCCAAACAACATCAGCACAGTTCAGTCCATCCATCAGCGTGGGGGTGAGGAGGGGGTCACATGGGTCACGGTCGGGGGGGGGGGCTGGAATCAGAGCTGCATGCGTCACACAGCGAAGACTCATCGTTCATCGGTGCGTCACACCTTACAGGATTATTGATGACTCATTATTACGATTATAAATCGGCCCAGATCACCTGACCAATCAGGATCAGCCGACGACCACAGAGCGCTAACACGACCTGACAGATTGGTGAGGAGGTCTGTGACATCACAGACAGGTAGTCCTCTCCCGTTTCCATGGAAACGGCAGTCAGGGATGCCCTTCTGGAGGCGAGGTGGGCGGGGTCAGTGAGGTGTAAACGCCCCTGAGGGTTCCTCCATCGCTTCTTCATCACATCTCCTGCAGGAACGCCACCGGAACGGCGCCGCTCCTCCTCCCGCTGCTCAGCCGGACCAAGCCGTCGGTCTCCTCGGGTTTCCCCACACAGATCTACAGAGCGAGGAGGAGGAGCCATGAGCGCATGGCCACGCCCACCTCAGCACACCAGGTGTGTGTGTGAGTTCACCTGCGCTTCCTTCACACTCATCTGGCCTTTGTCTCGGTTGCCGTGGAAACCAGCAGTGACCTTCCACACCTGCTCACCGGGACGGATCCGCTGCACGAAGTTGGCTGGGAATAGTCCCACCTTGTTTCTGCTCCTCCCCTGGTCAACACACACACCCAGTCTGGTTACCATGGGAACCAGATGGCACATTACGTTTCTCCTCTATGCAGTAACACAATCTGAAGTCAACAGAGAATGAAATGCTTCCTAATTAGCAACATTAGCAGAAGCTAGCCTCCCTCTAAGGTCTGATCTTCATCTTCCTCATCATCAAACACCTTCAGGGAGGCTCTTTGTTAGGATGAGCAAATACAAATATCTAGAAATGATCCCGCAGACAATCCTGATCATTTAGTGAAACTGACGGTGCGTCGAGGTACCGGTACCTTCCACCAGTCCTCGTTGGAGTCGTCTGTGACCTGGACTCTGTCCCCGGGCCTGGGGGGACAACAAGGAACCGCATCAGAACTCACGTCTCAAGCAAAACAGGAAGCTACAGCCAGAAGCTACTTAGCTTAGCATCAAGAAAGCAAAGGCAGCCGGCCAGCATCCAGTGTGTGTGTGTGTGTGTGTGTGTGTGTGTGTGTGTGTGTGTGTGTGTCTCTGTGTCACTAGTGTGTGTGTGTGTGTCTCTGTGTCACTAGTGTGTGTGTGTGTGTGTGTGTGTGTGTCTCTGTGTCACTAGTGTGTGTGTGTGTGTGCGTGTGTGTGTGTCTCTCTGTGTCACTAGTGTGTGTGTGTGTGCGTGTGTGTGTGTCTCTCTGTGTCACTAGTGTGTGTGTGTGTGTGTGTGTGTGTGTGTCTCTGTGTCACTAGTGTGTGTGTGTGCGTGTGTGTGTGTCTCTCTGTGTCACTAGTGTGTGCGTGTGTGTGTGTCTCTCTGTGTCACTAGTGTGTGTGTGTGTGTGTGTTTCTCTGTGTCACTAGTGTGTGTGCGTGTGTGTGTGTCTCTCTGTGTCACTAGTGTGTGTGTGTGTGTGCGTGTGTGTGTGTCTCTCTGTGTCACTAGTGTGTGTGTGTGTGTGTGTTTCTCTGTGTCACTAGTGTGTGTGTGTGTGTGTCTCTCTGTGTCACTAGTGTGTGTGTGTGTGTGCGTGTGTGTGTCTCTCTCTGTGTCACTAGTGTGTGTGTGTGTGTGTGTCTCTCTGTGTCACTAGTGTGTGTGTGTGTGTGTGTCTCTCTCTGTGTCACTAGTGTGTGTGTGTGTGTGTGTGTGTTTCTCTGTGTCACTAGTGTGTGTGTGTGTGTGTGTCTCTCTGTGTCACTAGTGTGTGTGTGTGTGTGTGTGTGTCTCTCTGTGTCACTAGTGTGTGTGTGTGTGTGTGTGTGTCTCTCTGTGTCACTAGTGTGTGTGTGTGTGTGTGTGTGTGTGTGTGTCTCTCTGTGTCACTAGTGTGTGTGTGTGTCTCTGTGTCACTAGTGTGTGTGTGTGTGTGTTTCTCTGTGTCACTAGTGTGTGTGTGTGTGTGTGTGTTTCTCTGTGTCACTAGTGTGTGTGTGCGTGTGTCTCTCTGTGTCACTAGTGTGTGTGTGTGTGTGTGTGTGTGCGTGTGCGTGCCCCGGCCTGACCTCAGCTCCAGGTCGTTCTTCTCCTGAGGCAGGAACTTGTAGAGCGCCACGTGAAGCTCGACTCTCTTTGGAGTCTGACAAAGAGGCGCAGAGGTTAGCGCTGCAGGTAGGGACGGTGGGGGCTCTGACGGGGTCACCAGGTTCAGCGGCCGACACACCTTCAGGCTGACCCAGTCTTCTGAATCAGCCTTCTCGCTTCCTGGAGGGGTGAGCACTGAGGAAGAGGAGGGGGGGGGGGTGCGCAGAGAGGTCGGGTCACTGCAGGAACCCCGACGACGTGATTGGCTCTCCTGGGACTGGAGACAGGTGACACGTCTGCAGCGGCGTTTATCTCGGCTTGTCGTTTCACGCTCCTGTCAGGGGGCGGAGCCATCTCCTGACTGGACTTACTTCCTGGGATGTGCTGCTCTTCGATTGGCTGGTTTTCTCGTTTGTCCTGACGTCTGTCTGCCTGCAAACACAGAAACCATTTCAGCACGTCCCCGTCCCCGTCCCCGTCCCCGTCCCCGTCTGTCCGCGTGTTTTATACCTGGTGACACGGAGACTCTGAAATACTGCCGAAGCTGGTCCGACCGATCTGAGCCAGCGCCGTCCCGTAGCGCAGCGCCCGGTACACCGGGTCAACAGCGCCGTTATCTGCCTCTGCACAGTCAGGAGGGAACAAAGAGGCGTCAGCCATCGCGGCCGAGGTCCCACACAGCGCCATCGGTCATCCCCGGGTCACGCCGGTCCGCTCCGGCGCCGCCATCACTCACCCTGGGCAGCCGGAGCCTCTCTGACCACGCCCAGAGCATCAGCGGAGATGATGGTCCTCTTGAACGCTCCTCTCTGCCAGACAGGGAGGAGGAGGGGGAGGAGCTTAGATCCTGACTGAAGGTTCTACCCGTGTGGTTCTGGTTCTATCCCACCTGGTCCTGATGACCCTCCAGCATCCTGTGACCTTCATCCAGCTCCACCTGTCCTCCAATCAGCAGACACACGATCACCCAGACGCTGCTGGTGGTGATCAGCTGATCGGTGACACCTCCGATCAATTATGATTCAAGTCACCTGACCAGAACTGATCCAGGACCAGGTGAAAGACCGATCCTGAAGTAACCATTCCTGCTGAGTGAGCTGACGAGGGTTTATGCTACGCTACGCTAACTAGACCACCTCATCAGAGGCCACGCCCCTCGTCTGCTTCGTGACTCAGCAGTCTGGAGCTAAAGTTAGGAGCCGAGTGTTCCTGAAATAGAAGCGTTTCATTGAACTCTGCGTGGCTTTGATCTCGTTTTCAGAGCGCCGGAAATAGAACAGATCATCTATGCTTGGAACACGATCGATTGGTGTCTGTCCGTGTTGCTCAGGCTGCAGGTGAGACACACCTGGGCGAGCTCTGATTGGCTTAATTCATGAATCCTTACAGCCTCTTTGCACAGATCACCCTCTGAGACGATCCGGTGTTTGAGCAGGTGAGTGACGTTCACCTGGACAGGTGTAGCTTCCACCTGTGGCCTGATGAAGGGGGGCGGAGCCTGGTCTTACCTTGCCGGTGCAGGGCTGCTGGGAGAGCTCTGATGAGCACCAGAGGTGGGCCCCCACCTTACAGGCTTTACACCGCAGCCCCTGCTTGGAGCCTCCTGCAAGATGGCAAACAAGGAAGGAGCTGATAGTCCAGCGGAGCCTCACCTGCGAGGCACCGCTGGCCTACCTGGGATCAGGTGTTTGCACCGCTGGCAGCTGGCGGGCCGACGGAAGACGTGCTCCTGGAATCGGTGGGGCTCGAACGGTGTCCCGGCGCCGCCGGAGACGTTAACCGAGACGTCAGGGACAGCGAAGGACTGACGGAGGCGAGTGTGAGGTCAGCGAGGGCTTGGGACTGATAGGTGGGGAGCGCTCAGAGGCCACGGGGGGAGGAGACGGTGGGCGTGGCAGTGTGGCGGTGACTACAGATGGTGGGCGGGATTCGCCGTTACTGCGCTGGTCCATACTTTTCCTGCGCGTTCCGGATTTGAAGGACAGAGAGCGTTTGAGCCGCTGCAGCTGAAGAAAGAAAAAAAGGATTTCAGGGTCGCTGTGGGAGGAGCCTATCGCAGCTGACATTGGACTCTATATAACGGTTTCTGTAACGTCTCTGTAACGGTCTCTCTATAACGGTCTCTGTAACGGTCTCTATATAACGGTCTCTGTAACGGTCTCTATATAACGGTCTCTGTAACGGTCTCTATATAACGGTCTCTGTAACGGTCTCTATATAACGGTCTCTGTAACGGTCTCTATATAACGGTCTCTGTAACGGTCTCTATATAACGGTCTCTGTAACGGTCTCTATATAACGGTCTCTGTAACGGTCTCTATATAACGTCTCCGTAACGGTCTCTATATAACGGTCTCTGTAACGGTCTCTATATACGGTCTCCGTAACGGTCTCTATATAACGGTCTCTGTAACGGTCTCTATATAACGGTCTCCGTAACGGTCTCTATATAACGGTCTCTGTAACGGTCTCTATATAACGGTCTCTGTAACGGTCTCTAAGCCTCCCAGCTGCTGCTGGCTGTAAAACTTCAGCAACTTGCTGACCGGCTCGTCCCTGGTGATTAAACGAGTCGCCGTTACCTTGACTCCGGCTGGGGCTCGGCGGCCGGTGGCCGGTGGAGCTCCCGGTTCTGAGGTTCGCTCATCTCCGTCAGCCCGCCGGGCTCGGTCCAGCCGCTCACGCGGAGCTCGACTCCAGTGCGTCCGCTCAGCTCCGCCGCCTGGCGCCTCTCCTCAGCGGCTCGCGCTCGTTCAACAACTTTGATTTCTCTGTGAAGTGCAGGGCTCGTGCTGATTGGTCCAAGATTCCCCGGATCCGTGGATCACGTCCGGATTGGCTGAGACTCGATTACCAAGGAGAAGTAGGCGGTGCAAGAGTCAATAATCTTTATGTATCGTTACATAGGGGATTAATTAATATTGATTTCAAAATGGGAGTCATAAATGAAGCCTTCGTCCCGTCCTCCTCATCCTCAGCTGGTGGAGAAGTCTCTCAGAAACACGTCCTTCCTGCAAAGCATTCTGGGTGACTTTAAGGAAGTTATTAGAATCATTGTTATTGCACTGAACGATCAATAATGCCTCCGGTCATCTCCATTATTAAACTAGAACTCCATGCAGCTCCAGCTGTTTCTGCTGCATCTGGTGAGCCGTGAGGGAGCAGCTCCTCCTCTCAGCACCGAGGACAGCTCCTCCTCTCCTCAGCACCGAGGACAGCTCCTCCTCTCCTCAGCACCGAGGACAGCTCCTCCTCTCCTCTCAGCACCGAGGACAGCTCCTCCTCTCCTCCTCTCAGCACCGAGGACAGCTCCTCCTCCTCTCAGCACCGAGGACAGCACCTCCTCTCCTCTCAGCACCGAGGACAGCTCCTCCTCTCCTCTCAGCACCGAGGACAGCTCCTCCTCTCCTCTCCTCTCAGCACCGAGGACAGCTCCTTCTCTCCTCTCCTATCAGCACCGAGGACAGCTCCTCCTCCTCTCAGCACCGAGGACAGCTCCTCCTCTCCTCTCCTATCAGCACCGAGGACAGCTCCTCCTCTCCTCTCCTCTCAGCACCGAGGACAGCTCCTCCTCTCCTCCTCTCAGCACCGAGGACAGCTCCTCCTCTCCTCTCCTATCAGCACCGAGGACAGCTCCTTCTCTCCTCTCCTCTCAGCACCGAGGACAGCACCTTCTCTCCTCTCCTCTCAGCACCGAGGACAGCTCCTCCTCTCCTCTCCTATCAGCACCGAGGACAGCTCCTTCTCTCCTCTCCTCTCAGCACCGAGGACAGCACCTTCTCTCCTCTCAGCACCGAGGACAGCTCCTCCTCTCCTCTCCTATCAGCACCGAGGACAGCTCCTTCTCTCCTCTCCTCTCAGCACCGAGGACAGCACCTTCTCTCCTCTCAGCACCGAGGACAGCTCCTCCTCTCCTCTCCTATCAGCACCGAGGACAGCTCCTCCTCTTCTCAGCACCGAGGACAGCTCCTCCTCCTCTCAGAACCGAGGACAGCTCCTCCTCTCCTCTCAGCGGGTTCTATCGGGCAGCAGGAGAACTGGTTTATGTTCACTTTAAGGGGCGTGGACGACTTGTTCTTCTCTTTGTCCCGTTCCCGGTCTCTCTCCCGCTTCTTCTTCTTGTGCTTCGCCCCCGAGCTCATGTAGCTCTGGGGGGGCTATGAGAGGTGGACTTCCCTTCTGGGTCCAGTTTTTTGCGTTGGGGGGGGGGCTTTTCTTTTGGCTTGCCCTCACTAGGAGGTCCTGCTACGTTTGGCTTTGATGTGGGCCCCACGTTAACCCACTAACTCCTGATCGTCTCTTTGAAGGTTCTTCACCCCGTGATTCGGCTCCGGGTGGAACCCACGCCCCACTTTCCCTCCGCCTGGATTCGTTCGGTGTTTGCAGCAGATCTTTGATGCCGTTTCTAAGGAAACAGCGAGGCCGAACCGGGTTCGCTGTGTTCTGACTGTAAAGCATCTTGTAGCTCTGGTTTTAAAGTAATAAAGTAACTTCGTGCAGACGTCCATAAACATCAAGTATTCATGGACAGAACTGAAGAGCTAGTTTATTCTTGTTTACTGCGCCGCGTAGTTCTGTCCTCGTGTCTGACTCGGCCATCATGTTCGGAGGAACTGGTTCCGAGTCTTTCCATGTAACAGCCCGAGCTCTGCTGCCCCCTAGCGTTGGAGCTGAGCTACTGCACCCCCAAAAATACATAACAGGAAGTGACGTGTCCAGATGATTGCATTACTTCAGCTGTTCTTAGCTGAACATTAATATTGATGCAGGTTGATGTTTTCAACATTAACCAGATCACGCCAACTAAAGATCCTCCACACGCTGCCCTACAGCCAATGAGATTCAGCTTCCACTAATTACCGGTTGATCATTGGACATGATTTTGCCATTAGTAAATATAAAAAACAGGTCAAACAGAAGCCACTCCCAGAAGTGAAATATTTATTCCAAACTAAGAGTAAAAGGTTCCCTCTGGTATATCACCGTCATCATCATGTCTTGATTTAGTTTAAAATGTATAAAAACTCAGATCTGTATCTGGGCCACGAGGCACCGGCCCACGTCTGGTTCCGGTTCGATGATGAACCCTCCTCGGACCCAGTTCAAAGGCGTGCCGAGAACGCCAGGATAAAACTAAAGGTTGCCAGTGAGGGCCGAGTCCATGAGGTCGTCGTCCTCGTTCCTCATGCACATGGGACTGGGCCGGGACGGGCGCTCCGAGCCCAACATGGACAAAGAGTCGGACGCCGAGATGGGCGACCTGGACCAGCAGTCCGCTTTGATGGGGTGCGAGGACGGCCCCAGGGACATGGACGCCTTCTTCTTGTCTTTTTCCCGTTCCCGTTCCCGGTCTCGCTCCCGCTCCTTCTGCTTCTTCTTCTCCTTCTTGTGCTTCTTGTGCTTGTCCCCCGAGCTCATGTAGTCCTGGGGGGGCAGCGGCCGGACGCCGTGGTCGTCGTCCGAGCTGGGGCTGTTCTGGTGGGACTTCTCGGCCACCGAGCTGCCCCCGGACTCGCTCTCGCTGTCGTGGTTGAAGCCCGGGGGGGAGCGGCTGTGGCTGGGGGAGGAGCGGTCGTGTTTGGGAGTCGAGCCGCTGAAGAGGGGCGACGCCTTGAGGCTGGACATCTGGGGGCGCATGGCGTCGGCCCCCTCCCCCGCTTTCTGGAGGCTCACCTTGGCCTTGATGCTGGGCGAGCCACCGTCCGGCTTGCTGATGATAATTTTGGCCAAACCGGCGGAAGCGACCCCCCCCCCAGGCTTCGGGTCCATCAGCTTTTTATCCGAGCCGGCCCCCCCTGACACGGACACCTTGGCCTTGGCCTCTTTGTCGGACTTGTCCCGTTTATACTCCCCACTTTGGGAGGAGGACGCGTGCTTGGAAGGCGCCATGTTTGAGGGCCCGCTGCTGGGAACGTTTCCGGGGCCACTGCTACCGGGGGCCGGTCCTGAGCCAGTTGCACCCGCTGGGGGGCCCACCTCACACCCGTCCTCCCCCACCCCCCCCCCACCCACACTCTTCAGCTTGTCTATGACTGCTGTCAGAGACGGCTTCTTGTTCCGGCTGGGGGACTTCCCTTTAGCGTTGGGATTATTTGCATTGTTCTGCCCCGCCCCCCCACCACCACCGCTGCCCCCACTTCCTCCGCCTGAGCCTCCCCCCCCTCCACCAACCCCGTATTGAGACTGGGAGCCTCCCGAGAAGGTCATGGAGCCGGATGAAGAGGAGCTGGATGAGGATGAAGATGCGGAACCAGATGACGAAGCCCCGCCCACCGGCTTCTGGGAGCCCATGCTGCCACCGGAAGACGACTTGGCCCCCCCGGTGCCCATGGGCGACTTGGCCTTCGAGGACGGGGGTGTTCCTGGAACCTGGGACTGCTGCATCTTCAGGGGGGAGGAGAGTTTGTCGGCGCCGCTGCCGGAGCGAGAGTGAGACGGGGAGATGTTGGGCTTCATGAGGGACCCAGAAGGTTTGCCCCCCAGGGGCTTCATCTTACCCCCGCCCCCCCCGGCCCCGACAGGCCATGCTTGGTGATTGGGGAAGAAGCCGGCTTGCCCACAGCCATTCCTTGAGCGGTGCCTTTAGACTGGGGGGGCCCGCCTCCACTGCCCGCTCCCACGCCGGCGGGCTTGGAGCTGTTGCCCTGAGCCGCGGCGCCGTCCTTGGATTTGATCTTCCCCGAGGAAGAGGAGTGGGAATGATGGCTTTTGCTGCCGCCGGCTCCTCCTGCTCCTCCGGAGCCGCTGGAGGCGGAGCTACTGGAGGTGTAGCCGCTGTGGGACGACGTCTTCCCCCCCGTTATCGTCCCTTTGACGATCTGAATAGTCAATTTGGGGATTGGAGGCGTGGCACCACCAGGAGGCGTTTGGGAGCGTCCGGAGCTGCCAGGAGATTTGGAGCCCCCCCCACTCATGCTTCCTCCAGACCCCGAGCCCCCGCTGGGGGGGGTGTATGGTCGCCCCCCGGAGCTGTGAGAGGGGGACTTCCCTTCCGGGTCCAGTTTCTTGCGTTTGGGGGGCTTGTCTTTGGGCTTGCCCTCACTAGACGGCGTCCGGCTGCGTTTGACCTGCTTGCCCTCCGTCGAGCTGCCCCCCCCGTTCTCCTCCTTGGTCCTCGCGTGTCCCTGTTGCTGTTTCACTTTGGGTTCTGCACTTTTAAAGTCCCCACCCACCCCCCCGAGGCCCATGATGAGGGGGCTCTGGGCCCCCACGCCGTGCGCGTCCCCCATATCAGGAGCCGGTCCCATAAGTGGTTTACCCCCACCGGAGCTCCCTACGTAAATGATTCCCATATCGAAAGGGTCCTTCAGAGAGGGCTCTGGGGTGCTCCGCCCGTGAGGGGCGGGGTTCTGGGGCGTTCCTGACGGCGTGTTCTGCTGGCTACTCGCTCCGAACCCCTTGACCAGGTCCAGGTCGCCGTCGGCGCTCGGGGAGCAGTCATCAAAGTAGTTCTGGGAGAAGCCGCGGCCGGAGGTCAGAAGGTCGGGATTGAAATCCGCAGCATCGGTGAAGAAGTTGGTGGAGGAGGAGTCACTGGTGGGCGTGGCAGCGGTGGCCGCCGCCTCAGCGATGAGGTCGGCGGCGTCGGTGAAGGGGTTCTCGTTGCTGTTGGTGCCGAAGATGTCAAACACCGCGCTCCCCTGACCCGAGCTGGAGGAGTCACGGATGGGGGTCCCCAGGGGGCCCAGGGGGCCCAGGTCCTCGCCGCCGCCGCCCATGGCGTGCTGCCCGTGGCTCCCGCAGCCGCCTTTCCCCGTCTGCTCCGGCAAGTCGGATAGAATCTCTGTGATGTCTGGACCGATGCTGTCGGAGCTGGAGAGACGGACCATCCGGGGGGGGGCGGCGCCCGGCGGGTGCTGCTGAGACTGAGAGTAAGGCATGCTGGGGCCGGGGGGCGGCGTTCCGCACTGGCTTGGCGCTGGCGTGATGCTGTGGGGCGTGTCCAGGCCGTCCCCCGTCAGGTTCACATCAAAGATGGAGTTCTGGGACGCGTCCACGTCCATCGAGAGGAGCTCCCGGTGGAAGTCGTCCTCGTGCGTGACGGGGTGGTGCTGAGACATCGCCGCCGCCTGCTGGGACTTCAGGCCTAAGCCGCCGCCCCCTGCAGGCGCCCCGGGCAGCATGCCGCACTTCTCCGGCCCGCGTGGGCGCTTCTTCTTCCCTTTGGCGTTACCTGCGGGGCAGGTACCGCCAGCGGCCTCCGTCCGGGGGGAGCCAGAGGAATTCTGCCGCTCCAAGGGACTGGAACCGTAGAGCGCAGCGAAGTCCTGCGTGGGGTTGTCCTTCAGCAGGTTCATCAGCATGGGGTGATTCTTGGTGTTGCTTGCCGGGGAGGAGGTTGGGGTGGAGTCTGGTGGGGGGGCGGTGCACTCTGGGAGCTGGGACTTGAACCCACACTCCCAGTTATTTGTAACAGACTGGTCAGAATGGGATTCTGGGTGACTTTGTTGTAATCGTCTGCATGTGCCTGACCGGGCTGCTGCTGCCCCGCCCCCCCACCTTGAAGCGGGCACTCGCCTCCCTGGACTTGCCGCTCCGGCCGGGAGATCCCAAACAGAGAGGTGATTGGACCTGAATAATTGGGTCCCCCAGAGGGTCCCCCTCCGGTCGGTGTGCTGCCCCCCGTGAGCCCCATGGGGTTAGCTCCATCAGCTGCCGCCATGTTGTAGGCGGGGCTACCGGAGGGGGGCAGGTTGTTCTTCACCATGATTTCCACCGTCTGTGCGATGAGAGAGAGGGCCGGCGTGTCGGCCTGGATGGTCTCGGCCTTCCTCCGAATGGCTCGCATGGTCACAGGGATGGACATGCACCTACGAGGAGGGGGGGGGGGGGGGCAGAAAGCATTAGACGCCGCCCACCTTTGGACCTGCAGCGTCTCATCACCGATCTCACCTCTGGACCACCTTGGTGATGAAGTCGTCGGTGCAGATCAGCGCGTCCGACTGTCCTTTGTACAGCTTGCAGGACACCTGTCTGGAGTCGACGACCTCCATGACGACTGCAGGGGGGGGGGCGTGATTATAATAAGAGTAAAACCTGCCGGGGGCTGCGCGAGCGCCAGAACTCACCGCAGACCAGCGACTCGTTGACGGGGTGCTGGAAAGAGACGCTGAAACTGGAGTCGGTCAGAGGGCAGACCTCAAACTGCAGCAGGCCTGCACTGTCTGGGGGGACAAAGACGCCTCAGCCCCCCCCCACTAACGGACAGGACGGCGCTCCGACGAGTAGGGCAGGCCGGACGCCAGCGTCTTACCTTCTTTGATGGAACTCCGGTTCACGCAGCTGCCGATCAGGTTGTTACAAGCTGCCTGGTGCCGGATGATGTCCAACAGCAGCGGCACCTGGGCCGGGTGCCGGAAGGGGATCCTGGACACCAGCGCGCCCTGAAGGGAGCGGCCGTCCTGCACGGGGGCGTCGCCGTTCAGGAAGTAGCAGTGCAGCTGATCCGGCAACACCTGCAAAAGCGTAACGCCAGCGGCGCGGTGATGCTACAAGCCGGTCCGAAGACGACGGAGCAACGGGGCGTGCGCTCACAGAGTAGAAGTGCATGCCGTGGGGGGGCAGGCCGGCGGAGCCCCCCTCCTCCAGGAGCTGGAGCCGGCCCTGGACAATGAGCTGGTAGAGCGGCGAGAGGCTGGGGGGGCTCTCAAACAGCGGGATCGCTGTACGGAAGAGAGACCGATGAAAGGACACGACCAGACGCTGGAGATCTGAGCCCGACAGCGGTCAGGGGCACACCCACATGTAGCTCCGCCCATCCTCTGGATGACGGACAGGGAGAACGGCATGGGCCGGTTCATCTTCAGGAAGAAGCACGCCGGCAGGTCCACGCAGTTGGAGTTGGTCACCGTGGAGAAGGAGGGAGTCCTGAAAAGCCCCAAAACGGACCATCGACATTCTGACCTTCCTTTAGTCGTTTCCGCTTTAACCCCCCCGCCCCCCCCCCCCCGATAGGGCGAGGCACGCTTTCTTACCCCTTGTTGTCAACTGGGTGGGACCCAGTGATGAGCGGAGCGATAGGCAGCTTGTAGACAGCGGCTGTGCCCTCGATCGTCACGGAAACACTGACACCCAGGGAGCGAGGAACTGTGGGGGGGCCACAGGGGGAGCGCAGTCAACAGCCAGTCGAGTGCTAGCGGTTAGCTCGTACAGCCGCGGCCGGTGCCTACTGTTGCCGTCCGTTAAGGTGAGCTGCGCCCCCGTACCCTCCTCAAACACGTCGTAGGGCGACACGTAGCACTGAAGGGAAACAAGATGGCCGCCACTCCTGGCTGACAGCAAGCCCACAGTGCCGTGGAGAATCGTCTCCACGGTGTTAGCATTCGTTGCTAACCTAGAAAACACATCCGTTCAAAGTAGTTACCGGAGCTAGCAGCCAGCCGTTCACCATTTGAACTTCGCTAGCGACATGCTAAGAACAGAGCTAAAACCGAGTTTAAATGAACCATTAAATTATTAAATCACTGTGGTCACGACAGCACTACAGACAGGTGGTGGCGCCGTTTCTTCTGTGGATGAAGCAGGCGAGCCGCCCTCTGAAGACGTGACTGATTCTGAAGCTGGAAAGGCATTTAGGCTTCCAGGTGAAGCATCAGTTCAGAGGAGACTTCTGGAAGTGAGCCGGACTGTTTGTGATGTCGGAGACTTCCTGAACGCACCTGAACGCACCTGAACGCACCTGAACGCACCTGAACATGTGCATCATCTTGGTGAGATCCAGCTCCAGAGACTGCAGAGCGATATACATCTTGGTTTTCAGCTTACTGGAACACAAACGGAGTCAAACAGTCACGCCCTTTAACCTCCCACGGGCGGCGAGGCGCATTCGTTTCATCTATTCCTCACGAGCGACATCATCACAAGGCAGAGACAAATGTTTGACTTTTAATTCACGAGTCTTCTTACTTGTCTCCGGGCAGTTTGTACAGTTCAACAAGTCCCTTCAGATGTTTGGAAAACTCTTCAAAGTTCTTCTCTCTGATGTGAAGTGGCGGGGGCGGGGGGGAAGGGGGGGTCAGACAAAGACCTGCATCGCACATTACACAGACGAGCGCCGCTCGGCGTACTCACCGCAGGTGCCGGATCAGCTCAGGGCAACTCTGTGAGCAACAAGAACCAAGTTAGGGATTGTGAATGTGACCCGTGGAGCGGGGGGGGGGGGGGGGGCGCAGCGCCGCAAACCGACCGTAGGGTTCTCTCCATGGTGAGCCACTTTCACGTCTACCAGCTGGCCGCTGGGGTCCAGCTGCACCTCCACGTAGAACATGTCTGACGTGATGTAGCACTCGGTCCCCGACGGGCTGAGGTGAGAACCCAACCTGAAACCCATCTCAATTTAGAACAGGTCCACCTGCGCAGGTGAGTCAAACATGCTTCGAGCTGGCTATATTATCACATTGAGACAAGAAGCGAGAGAACTCACATATTCTGTCGAGCGATGGATTCCAACCGGTCAGTCATGGAGGGCAAAGACGAGACTGAGAAAGAAGAACCGGACCTTTTAGAATCCCCTCAGGAGATTCCGCGCTGCCCTCCCCCGTGTTCCCGTCTCACCTTTCAGCGCTCTCTGCAGGGTCTCCAAGCAGGTGAGGAGGAGCTGATGACCAGCGGCGTTCATCACGCCACGTTTCTCCTAGGACAGAAGAATAGACAGTAGCTTGTTTTTGATGCTACTTTAATTTCACCGCCTCAGCACACAAGTCCTTGAAGTAAAACCTTCTTTGTGCTTTAAAAGATTAATTACTAAATGAATAATGAATCCCGGAAGGTGAATGATTTCTGCTCGCCACAGCTGTTACACACCGCACCTGTGTCTCGCCCTGTAAAACGTGAAACACAGCTGTTACACACCGCACCTTTGTCTCGCCCTGTAAAACGTGAAACACAGCTGTTACACACCGCACCTGTGTCTCGCCAGCATTGATGTGAAACCGCACACTGAGGATGCAGCGCTCTGACACTGTTGGTTTAGTCAGTGTGATTCAACAAAGGTGTCCATCAGACACACAATGAAATGATTTTAGAAGCTACCATTAGCGGTTTGTGCTAGCAAACATGCTGTGCAGCTATCTCTCCTGTCCTGCCAGGTTTTGGTTCAATTCTGCCTCATCAGTTGAGAACTGCACACAAAATATGAGGCGCATGGAGTCTGTTAAAACAATAATCGTATTTTCCCCTCGGGCGTCTCCGTCTCACCATAGCCTGACGCACAACCTTGCACGTTTCCTGCCACGGCCGGGACGCGTTGTGTTTGGCATGAAGCCTCTCCAGCAAGGCAGCCATGCGGCTCTGCTTCTCTTCCTCTGAAAAAATACAATAAAAACATGCATGCCTCAAAATGTAAGCTTCAAGGTCTCAAAACAATTCTGTGTCTTCATGTTGCCATTCAGCACATGCATAACAAAGTGTAACCTGAAAGGTGTATGACAAACTCGCATGTCTATCCTGATCAGTGTCACCACATACCGGTACTACTCTGTCAAAACAACATTCAGATGCAGATCTGCGTAGCTACTACAGTGCTAAAGCTACATAGCTCATATATCAAACTTCCATTAAATATGAACTTTAAGCTAGCGGGTCAATGTTGTGTAAATTCGTAAATAAATGCGTTCAGGAAATACGTAGAAATACATTCCTGACGTTACCGTTTGTTTGTTTGTTTTTAAGTTGTAAGCTAGCTGCTAACATTAATTGTTTGTCAGGAATAGCAGCTACTTTACCAGTAAAAATATCCAGAACGACGTGTTTGATGATGATGAATATATTTATTAGATAGAATGTTAGAGTTTCACGTTTGATTGTTACGAAAATGCAATTTAAATGAGTCTAGAGGTAATCGGCGATAATCTCTGTTAGCGGTACGCAGTCGGCTAAATTGGCAGCTATCGTTAGCTGTTAGCTGTTAGCTGTTGTTAGCTGTTAGCTGTTGGCTAGCCTTAGCAACGACGGAGAATAAAACTAAAACGCGGGTCCCGTTCTCACCTGTCGCCTCCTCGGGTTTGAGTCGCTCTCCGCGGGCCGGATTCCCTCCTTGCTGAGCGGAGAGAGACGGTTCCCTGGCAGGGCTACCCGTCTGCAGAGAAACACCAGGCCCCGCCGCCATTGTCCCCAGCGTTAGCTTCTTGCTCCTGTGCCGGCCGGGCTTCCGTAGCTCGCCACATTCGCGTCTTTAGCTGAATAATTCATTATTCATTAATCACAGTGTCGTTATTTAACGTTGAAGCATGTTTTTAAAATGAAGCCATGATAATGTAAACGTGTGCTTTAGAGAATTATTTATTACTGCGTTTCGTTCAAGAATAAATATCTCTTTGCATTCAGTCACTCGAACGCAAACCATTCTTTGAGTTGAATAAACGACAATGTCTGCTGGAGACTCCAGATGGCGTTCCTCCGCCACGAGTAAATGATTCATGGTCAGCCGGCCTTCGGCAGTCCAGATCCAAAGGAAGGTTGAAATATTCATATTGATCCGCTT
>NC_090917.1:368917-390945 GCF_040956055.1 Brachionichthys hirsutus
CCGTTCCTGTTGGAGTAACAAAAACACTATTGGAAAAAAAATATAATAATTTCTAACTTAAATTACATTTTTTTGATTAAAACTAAAGATGTTAAATAAAAATGAGAAACATCAGATTAAATCCGATAAACCTACAAATTTCATGTTGGAGTATAAATTCTTAAAATCTTCTAAATCATAAATGTTTGTTATTTAGACACATTTGAAATCAAATGTAATTTATTTTAAACTTAAATTCACCATCTTTAACATCAAATATATTATTTGGACGCAGAAATCATTCGAGGACGAATTAACCCCTAAAAGTCTGTTTGGTCCGCAGCTCTCTGAAATAAAAGGTTGTCCGAAAAGGAGCTTTAAACGGTCTGAGGCTTGCGACTCACCTCAGGAGAGGAATGTATCAATAACAGAACAGGTTCTGGGTGTGAGCTCTGCTGGGCCCGGGCCGGTCCTGCTGACCTCCTCTGACGGGAACACATGGGACCCTGGGCGGCGGTCCAGGACGGAACCCGCACTTCATCTGAGGCATCAGCAGCGATGAGAGGAGCCTGAAGTCCAACTGGCTCCATGTCTGCAGAGAGTCGAGCTTGATTATTCGGGTTTATTCTGACTCACCTCGTAAATGGATCCTGAACGTTCAGGCCTGCAGAACTAATCCTCATGAATCCACGTAACCGGACCGGCCGAGGCCTTTTCTCTCCTGCATGGTTTCCACATCTCCCATTTTCATTTTCATTTAATTTGCTATTCTGCTCAGTTTTCACCAAAAACATCTTTTTTTAATTGGAAAAATCTAAAGAACAAATGTTTTCCGTAGAAACACAAAAACATGAATTCATGATTTAGGGCATAAAGAGGTCAACTTGATTTCAGATTAATTTTAATCTATACTTTCATTATCCCATAATTTCGGTGATGTGTGAAGATTTATTTTATCTCAGCACACATGCAAATAATGAATTAAGATTTAAAGCTCAAAGTTACCTGAGATTGAAATAAAAAGGGCAAATTATGGCCAAAAAATCCTTTTTGCTCATTCTGTAAATTTCTTTCAAATGTTTGATTTATTGACAGTCCAATAATATATTTGATCAGATCACTTGATATGACAGATTTGAACTTTAATCAGTTTGAATGTGACTTTAAATTCGCGCAGCTCTATTTCTTGTGTGACTGTTTTGTCATGTTCTCCAGATAGTTTGGAGAGAACAGGCCAAAATAGTTCATTTTCATTATTCCCTGAATCAAATTTGAAATATTTCTTTTGATCATAAAATCTTAATTTGTGAAGTTCAAGACAAACTTGAAGATTTCATATTTAAAAATATTGTTTAGATTTGTCTAAATTAGATTTTTCAGTCTGTCAAAGTGGTTTTAGTGGATTCAAAATATTTCTTTGCTGTTTTTTTGTGTGAATTCTATTTTTGCTGAGACCAAGGAGCCAAATATCAGAGGATTATAAAACACTTTATTCTCTTGTTTGTGTCAGAACCTCTTCACTCTGCATACATGACATTACTGGGGACAACAGTACAGGGATGACGTCATCGGAACACGCCGTCCGGTCCCGGTTCCGACGTTACACGATTGTCTTTAACGGATCGATAATCGAAAGGACTCAGTTTTCAGTTGTGGTAAAAAGCATTGAGATCCTCGTACGGGGGCGCCCTGTCGTGGTGCGCGTGCGCGTGCGCGTCGTGGAACGGTGGCATGTTTTCCGAATGCGCACCTCCGCTGCGCGCTCCCGATGGGCCGAAGTTGAGGCTGTGTCCGGGACCGGGTCGAGCCAGTCCGGAGTAGTGCATAGAGTAATAGTTCCTGTCCGCCTCCGGGGCCTCCTGCTGCCGCCCGCCGTTCAGGCAGGGGGGGCTGTGCTGGCCCTCGTAGTCCGGGCTGCTGTAGTCGGGGGACGTCCCGCCCGGGGGGTACGCGGCCTCATAGCCAGAGCTGTAGGACTGGCCCCGCAGGTTGATCGGGCCGGCCCCGGGCTGGTAGTGGGGGCTGGAGAGGCGGGAGCACCGGTAGGAGTAGGGGTGCACCGAGAACGGGGAGGGGGGCATGTGGAACCGGGCCCCGTCCGGGCCCGGCTCGCTCAGGAAGGTCCTGGTGTTGAGCTGCAGGCAGCCGGCCACCAGGTTGGTGGTGGGCTGGGACAGGCCCTTACACAGCATCTGCACGTAGGCCACCACGTCCGGGCGCTTCCCGCAGCGCAGGATCTCCCCCAGCGCCAGGATGTAGTTCTTGGCGAGACGCAGCGTCTCGATCTTGGACAGCTTTTGGGTTTTGGAGTAGCACGGAACCACTTTGCGCAGATTGTCCAGCGCAGAATTCAAATCGTGCATGCGCGTGCGCTCCCGCGTGTTGGCCTTCATCCGGCGCACCTTGGAGCGCTCCACGCGCGCCGCCGTCATCTTGCGCTTCTTGGGGCCGCGCTTCTTGGGCTTGTCTCCGCCGGGCTCGTCCTCGCACTCCTCTTCCTCGCCCTCCTCTTCCTCGTCGTCGTCGCCGGCCGCCTCGGACTCCGCCCGGCTGCTGCCTTCCAGCGGCCCGTCCAGCTCGTCCTCGTCCAGCTGGCAGGGCTCGTGCGCGTCGCGCTTGGCCTCGCGCTCGTCGGTGTCGGTGTCGGTGTCGTCCACCCAGTCCGCCGCCAGCCTCTGCACGTCCGGTAGCACCTCGCTGAAGAGTCGGCTCAACATGGTGACCTGCGCGGGACACAGCGGGTTCATTCTGGAACACATCGATCACATATCGATCAGACATCGATCACATATCGATCCGCTATTAAGCGACCTTAAAGCTCCCTTCGTTCGGCCGGAAGTCGTTTAGCTCAGACGGATCGATGCTGATAATTAAACCCGGATCCAGAGGGGACTGCGTGGATTAGAACCGAACCAGTGGTCGTGTTTATTCCGGAATATACCGTCTAAACGAGTAAGAATCGGGCCTAAGAGATGAAAGGTTTGAGCCGCTTTTCTAAAAAATAAAAACATCCGATTATGTTCGGTCCGTAAACGAACAGTCGGCCCCACGGACGCAGGCCGGTCTACAGACGGGACCGGGACCGGGACCGGGTGCGGGTCGATCCGGGATGGATCACGCAGCGGGGCTGGTCGACAGACGGGACCGGGACCGGGACCGGGTCGATCCGGGATGAATCACGCAGCGGGGCTGGTCGACAGACGGGACCGGGACCGGGACCGGGTCGATCCGGGATGAATCACGCAGCGGGGCTGGTCGACAGACGGGACCGGGACCGGGACCGGGTCGATCCGGGATGGATCACGCAGCGGGGCTGGTCGACAGACGGGACCGGGACCGGGACCGGGTCGATCCGGGATGAATCACGCAGCGGGGCTGGTCGACAGACGGGACCGGGACCGGGACCGGGTCGATCCGGGATGAATCACGCAGCGGTTTCCACGTTACGTTTGCTGAAGTTTAACGGACGTAGAGATTTAAATGTAAATTAAACGACAGAATTCAGCATCGTGAAATGATCACTTCGTGCCGGTTCTGTTTGACAGCCAATCGGGGGCGGTTTAAACTGATTAAAGTTCAGAACCGGTAAAATACCGGCATTGATTTCAACGAACCGGGCTCCTATCCAAAAGCGCGTCTCTTTTTTAATTGGTGAAAACGCATTGGAATCAAACGCAACCGATACCTTATCAATTAGTCTGCGTATCCCCGTGGAGGATCCGCACGCGCAGACACGCGCAGACACGCGCGCTCGCAGCTTCAGTTTTCAACTGAATGATTTTCTCATCGAATTTAAATAAAGATAAAAACACGAACCGCGCACGACTCGGACGTGAAGCACCGGAGCCGTTCACGGGATCGATAGATGTCTTTGACCTCAGGTCTTTAGCGGTAAAGAGATCAACGCGATCCCGATCGATCAGTGATCAGACCGGATCGATCTTTGACCCTACCTGCACTGGAGCTCAGAGACGGAGGAAGCGGGTTTGTTTACACCATCTCTCCCCGGGTGGGCGTCTCATCCACGGCCACGTCCACGCTGCTCGCACGCGCACTCCTCTCTCCGACGCGCGGAGGGATCCGAGTGGGTTACATACCAGCTGATGCCAGGCCCAGGCTGGCACGTCATTGGCAGGAGCCATCACATGAGAGCCGGTGATTGACAGAGACTGCCCCCCCCCCCCCCCCGGGGAGAGGGACCCGCCATCCGCATTCACAGAGACTGCCCCCCCCCCCCCCCCCCCGGGGAGAGGGACCCGCCATCTGTCACCGAGCTGAAAGAGAAAATGGGAAAACGTGCTCGTCTCCATCTTTGGGAAAAACGGGGTTAATTTCACATCGAAGAAGGAAATCAATACAAGCCTATTGATTATATTATTGCATCACGTGATATTGGTAGATAAGAACTAATTTATTCCTGATTATCATGATGCAATCCTCAAACTGCATGTCCTGTTGCTAAGCAATAAATTCATGAAGCACAAAGTGCTGACAGAAATAAGATCAGAGTCAGGTGAGCCGAGCCAAGCAGGGGGTCCGGGTCTGCTGGGTCTGGGTCTGCCGGGTCTGGGTCTGGGTCTACCAGGTCTGGGTCTGCCGGGGTCTCCTGGGTCTGGGACAGGTGCCAGTGGGCGGTCCGGTGCCAAAGGTAGCTGCAGGGGGCCAGAGGACGTGCAGGACACAGAAGAGGAGGTGGCTGAAAGAAGGGTTAGGGTTAGTCGGCCATTTGTAGTTTGGTTGGATCTGTAGTCCTCTGATTTTCTGCCATTTAACCGAACTGAACTAAATTCTGCGTGAACGGGTGTTCCCCGTTTCATATCCTAAAGGTGAAACACGTGTGACATCACGCACGGAGGACATGTGTTCACTTCCTGTTTATCCTTCCGGTGGGTGGGGCAATGAGTCCAGTGGGCGGAGCCTGGTAATTACGGGTTATCGGTCGAATTTTATTCTATTGCTTCATATTTTATATTTTACAGAGTTTTATTAAAAAAATAGACTATTGATGAGTCTAGCAGTCACTATGACGTACTTCCGGTTTGTCCCGTCAGTATGATCTGTTACATGAAGCCATTTATTATATAGAGACATTATATATTGACTTTCTGCTCCTGGTGTGCCTCCTTACATCTCAGATAATTGACATTTGCCTAATAAGGAGCTCTCTGTTTGGGTATTATTGTCTGTTTGGTCGCGTTTCCGGAGGAGCAGAGATTCTAAATGTACGTGGGCGACATCTTCTGGTAGTTCAATGTAAGTGCATGCCAGGAAACAGAACGTCAAGAGGCCTCTGGTTTGTTCTGGATGTTTCACGAAGGATCACGATGAAGCCCGTCTTAGGACAAAACTCAAAGACTAGTATCTGAAAATAACATTTATAAAATACTACAATCCAAAAGTGTTCTTGCTGCATGGATGCATGCGTGTATTGTCCCACCACACACACATTTTAAGCCCTTTGAACATTCACTATTTAATGTGTACTGAGTAAACCCCCTGAAGGAAACTGAAGACTTACTGCTCAGTGAAGCAGGACTGAGGGGAGTAACCGTGTCAGGCTGGCTAAGGTAAGGTTGAAGACGTGGTCCCTGAAACACCCTATCCGGTCCTGGGCTCGCCATCACCCCGCCAGCCATGATGCCAGATTGTCCTTCAGATGAAGCAGCATTAAGGACATGGTCCCTCAGCTGAGGAGCCTAGGCCCAGTTTGTACCTGAGACAAAGCTGGTACCTTGCATCCATCCAAAGATGTGGTTGTAAGACCAAAAGGTGAACCCTGTGAGGAAAGGTCTGGCGTCTCAGGTGCTTTGACTGACCCACGAAGGGTCTGGGACTCAAACACCAAATGCAAAAATACAGTCTTCAAAAATCTGTCTTCACTGGAATTACTATGAACAATTGATACAGTCCACAATCAGCAGGAAGAGGGAACGTCAAACACCAGTAAAAACCAGTCCTGGCAGGAGGCAGCGAGTGAAAGGCTAACATCCGACACCGAGAGCAAAGAGCAAAGAGGCATGGCGATGTTTGCTGGCCCGAGGAGACGTGGCGGTGGGAGCCTTTGATATGATGGCCAGTCCCTCATGTCAGGAGACACAGAAGACAGGATATATAGAGGCAAGCAGGGACAGGTGCATGAAGAGTGATCATCAGATCATCTGGAGGCTCAACACAGGCATCGATGATGGAAGACAAGGGGACACCGAGTGCAGCGGGGGCCGAGGCTTCCGACTACAATGAGTTCGATCCTGCAGAATATCTTCAGTGTTTCTACTCGGCAGAAGTGACTTGTCTGGAGGAAGAGGACAGCTTTATGTGCTGGATACTGAGCCGCCTGCATAGAGCCTTCAGTGAAGGTGAGGACAAGCTGTAGGCAGCGCAGTGGTGCAGCGGTTAGCAAGTTCCTGTTTCAATTTCTAAATCTAAAGCAGATTTTTATTTTCTGTCTCAAATCTCAAGAATCAATAATTAAAAAGTTCCCTCCAAAAAGGGAACTGTCAATGAAGAAATGTCAAATTCATCAGCTGAAGGAAGCTCCATTACAGCTTCTTCATAGAACCTGTTCAGGATCTCCTCTGTCTGTCCAGGTGATGTGAGAGGCGACCTGCTGGTGGACGTGGGTTCGGGTCCGACCCTGCACCAGGTCCTCAGTGGCTGTGAGCTCTTCAACAAGGTCATCCTCACAGACTTCCTGGAGGTCAACAGGAAGGAGCTGAAGCTCTGGCTGCATGGAGGCAGTAAAATGGACTGGACGTCCTACCTGAAGAGGGTCTGCGAGCTGGAGGGACGAAGGTGCGTCCCTTTAAAGTCTCTAAATACCTGCCAATCACATGGAAGCCAGCTGCTAGTAAAGTTGTGTTTTTGTAGTCATTACTTCACTTTTCTCTTCCAGTCCTTCAGAATGGACGCAGAAAGCTGCCAGACTGCGTCAGGTGGTCACAGACATCCTCCCCATCGATGTGCACCGCCCCCAGCCTCTGGCCCACGACGCCCTCCCTTCAGCCGGGGCCGACTGTCTCGTGTCCTCCTTCTGCCTGGAGGCCGCTAGTCCAGACCTGGCCTCCTTCAGCAGGGCGCTGGGTCACATTGGGGGGCTCCTGCGACCCGGAGGACACCTCCTGCTGATCGGCGCCTTGGAGCATAGTTATTATATTGGGGGTGCTGGAGTCAGGATCCCTGTGTTCGCAGTGAACGAGGCCCAGGTGTGTGATAGTTTGAAGCAGAACGGCTTCACCCTGATCAGGCTTGAGGTTTTCCAGGTCTCTGCGGAGACCATCCCGGACAAACTTTCTGCGGTCGTTGACGCGAAGGGGATTTGTTTTGTAAAGGCAAGAAGGAACTAAGAAGTGTAACAAAAGTGAAGAAAATGTAGGATTTAAAGTACTTTTCCAGATTACATTGTGGTAGATTGTTCTGGATTAAAACTACATTTCCTCACAGAAAACAAGTCGCTTTATTAAGATTAGATTATTTAATTTGTGACGCCAATAACATAATTTGTTTTCCACTAGATTTGATTATTTTTCTGTTTCAAATTGTAAGACATGATTGAATGTCTGACTCTATTCTAATTTATTCTGTTGGTTCAATAAATGGGTTTCTGAAGTGGACTCTTCAATTGTGTTTCCAAAGCTTCGATAAATAGATCTCCACGTCGCCACCTGCTGGTCAAATCCAGCAGCCACGGCAACGTCACGTCCACGTTCTGTTATCACATTTAGAATAGAAAGCCTTTATTGTCATTCCATAGTTGATACACAACGAGATTGATCATCATCCGTCCATGTTCTGGCAGAAAAAAGATTAAAAACGCAGCCGGCTAACCGAGGAAAGGCTGACACGAAACGTCAAAACTCACGGGAACCGGAACCGGAAGTACAACGAGAGAAACGAAAAACGGACGTGGGTTAAATAGAGAAAATGTTCGTCCATACTACAAACAACTCACAGAAAATCAGAATGTAATCTTTTTTGTTAAGGAGTTATAAGAGGAAAATAAAATAAAAGAATAATTTCGATAACACGAGTTTAAAAAAAAAGACATGAGATGGGAGACAAATATAATTTTTGTTGCTTAATTTGGACTCATTATTCTATTCATAGTATTAATCCACTATATGATACATTTATATGATGGCATTAAAATCAAAAAAGTGTAACACGAATACAGTTTCCTTTTAACTTCTGCGTGTTAATGCTAACTTCCGTTGAACACCTAAATTATTCAGTACTGTATTTACTAACTCGGGATGAAGGGTTCTGCTCACCATAGAATAAAATGTTACTAAGAAATTACAGATTAAATTAATAATAATTTC
This sequence comes from Brachionichthys hirsutus, assembly GCF_040956055.1. Taxonomy (NCBI): domain Eukaryota; kingdom Metazoa; phylum Chordata; class Actinopteri; order Lophiiformes; family Brachionichthyidae; genus Brachionichthys; species Brachionichthys hirsutus. The sequence goes on from NC_090917.1 coordinate 377,215, forward strand.
TGTATTAGTCTATAAAATAATGAACAGACAATTATGAGCTACACACCTTTATAGCCCTCAGACACAGGACAATATACCCTGCAACGGACACGAATAAACACGCCCCTTTGGTTCTAATGGGTGAGAGAGAGAGAGAGAGAGAGAGAGAGAGAGGACGTGCGCAGAGAGGAGGACTCCAGAGGAGCTCCGGGACAGGTGGACGGACGCAGCCTTCCTCTAACAGAGATCCTTCTCCATGAGCTGGACATCCGCGGAGGAGACAGGCTGGATGGACCCGCCGTTGCCCACGGAGACGGAGCTGACGGAGAGAGAGGCGGACAAGGATGAGAGGAGGAAGATCCAGTTCTCCGTGCCCCCTTCGGTGCCAATCCACCTGGACCCGCGACAGGTGGAGATGGTGAGCCCGCTCAGACGAGAAGCCAACGTTCATCGCGTGACATTTGACCTCTTCCCCTGCGGGTCTATAAAGAATCGGCCACGACACTGATTGTTTCTTCTGTTGGACTGGACAGAGCCGAGTTTATGATCTACCTTTGAAGTGATGAGACAGCTCAGGGCCAGGGATGAAGCGTTGAGATTCAAGCTAAATATAGAAGGTCGTGTTGTTGGTCAGAGAGTCCGTTGTGTAAAATAGATAAAGAAGTTATCTGTCCCAAAGCAACGGTAGACCTGTCTGTCTCTCTGTCTGTCTGTCTGTCATCTGGATTTCACATGTTTCATGAAGATTGAATTCCTGTTTTGAGTCTTAACTTATTCAACCAGCGGCAGCCGGCGGCGCGTTTTCCCGTGAGGCGCCCTGGATCCCGACCCAGTCAAGCACACGAGCGGTCATAAAGGTCACACGTCTTCCCAACTCCGTCCCCCTTTCCCCAACGCCGTCCCCTTTCCCCAACGCCGCCCCCCATGCTGTAATGAGATCTGTGCCCTTCACAGGAACCGCACTGCAGATTTGACTTTCTCAAATGGACTTGCTGCCCGTCCTGTAATCTGCCACCGCCCTGTTTAGACTCCCAGGATTTGCCTCGTCAGCGAAGGTTCTGTTCATCAACACTATCCCAACCGGCACGTTTCCTCCGGAGGGACTAAATGCGAGGTTCAGCCTAGGTCTCTCCCAAACACCAGATCATTAGCATGTATGTGGGAAAAAACAGAGCCAGGTAAAGAGAACAAGACTGGCTCTGACTCTGGAGCTGACTCTGGAGCTGGTTCTGACTCTGGAGCTGACTCTGGAGCTGGTTCTGACTCTGGAGCTGGCTCTGACTCTGGAGCTGGCTCTGGAGCTGGTTCTGACTCTGACTCTGGCTCTGGAGCTGGTTCTGACTCTGGCTCTGACTCGTCCAGCGCTTTCACTGTTAGCTTCTACTTCAACGTGGAGTCATTGCTATTGAAATGTGTTCGCCAGCAGCAGCAGCTTCAACTCCGTGTCCGACTGGTGAATATTTATCGGTTCTGTGAAGCACGAGCTTCAGAGTTCCAGTAAAAGCATCCCACTCAGTTCACGCCTACACGCTGCGCTCTGATTGGCTCGGCAGCCCCTCGTACCTCACAGCAACGCTACTAACGTAGCACCTTAGAGAGGAGAGTTTATTTCAGAACACGAATGAGGGGGTGAGGGGGCTTCGCACCGCCCACAACGGAATGAACCTGACGGTGGTTCTGATGGATCACAACCAGAAACCCACTGAAACGATTCTCTGCTCAGATTCGCCGCCGGAGGCCGACGCCTGCGACGCTCTTCAGACTGACCGACCCGCCGTCGCCGGACGCCGACGCCGGTCCTCACCAGGTAATGACTTTACACCAGAACACACTGAGCCCAGTTCGGCTCACCGGGCTCGCTCAGATGGCCCTCTGGGGGCTGCAGAATAGCACGAGAGGCAGGAGAACGTTTACCGAGATGCGAGTGAGACCAGCCTCCCACCGGGGGTCTGTAGGAGGCCCGAGACCCGGGACACAGATAACTAAATCCACTCCTCTGTGCAGTATATATAATATATAGTATACAGTAGATTATGTATACTGTATCTGTACAGTATATATATATATAGTATACAGTATATATATTATATATTCCCTACATAACAGTGACTTGTTTTCCTCCTGCAGTGGCTTCTGGGGGAAAGTGGAGCCTTGAGAGCCAAAGTGGCTCACGCCCCCACCTACCTGCCGCCGCCTCTCAAAGGTAACACGGGTTCGTGTGGAGGAGGGGAGGGGGCCGCGTCCTGCTGCAGCAGCCGCCCTGTGCGCTATGTCTGCTTGGATAAACACACTGCGAGTAGTGTGTGTGTGTGTGTGTGTGTGTGTGAGACCGTGATGCAGCTGTAGCTCCTACGTATAATCCAGGATAATCCAGAGCAGAATCACAGCTGTCCCTGCTTCTAATCTCACACGCACACACACACACGCACACGCACACGCACACTCATCCTGGTGTGACGTTAATATGCCACTTTAGTATCGGCGACTGAATAACAGTTCAGTCAGGGTTCAGGACTCTTTCGCTCCTCGTTGTGGATGTGATGCTGCTAATCCAGCTGCTAATCCAGCCTCCATGTTAATAACAGGAATCCTCAAATGAAAGCGACAGAAAGCAGCAGTCACCTGATTGGTTGATCCTCATCATGTGACTCCTGGACCGCCAACATGTCGACCGCTCATCATCATATGTTCTGGGATCTCTGCTTCTCTCTCCTGACCCTCAGCGGTCCAGAGGATGGCCCAGGCCCACCTGTCCTCCTTGGTGTCCTCCATGTCGTCTGTGGACAAGGAGGACTCCTCCTCAGAGGAGGGGCTTGAGCAGGAGAGCCAAGAGACGGCCCCCGCCACAGGTGGGTCAGACTGGTGGTTCTCATTCAGAATCTTCTCTGGACTTTCCACCAAACGGAGACTCTGCTCACGTTCCAGAATTCCCGGAACCAGATGCCGAACTGCTCCGAGATCCGCCAGACCGTTCCGCGGGAGGCGGAGATCTCAGTCGTCTCCATGGAGACGGAGAGGAGGCCAGACAAGGAGCGGAAGGGAAAGTAGAATAACAAGAGAAGAGGATCAGAAGTATGGAACGTGCGTGTGCGTGTGCGTGTGCGCGTGCGCGCGCGCGCGTGCTGGTTAGCTCCGTGTGCTAACATGGAAGGTGACAACGAGGAAGACGAGAGGTGGAAGACGGAACCAGAGACTGAATCTCATTAGAGGAAGTAAATGATGGACGCCCCGCCCCCCGGGACACACATGGAGACCAATCAGAGCAGCGGGAGGGGAGATATTTATTGATTGATAACACACAGGATTACTAACACGAGTTTTATTTGACATCTCGTTCCTGTTTTGTTTTTTATTCACAACATCCGGTAACAAATGAAATCACTGCTTCGATAGAAACGAGTATCTGGATGTGATTATTAGTATTTAAATCTCATCAGCAGAGGCTGGAGTTGCTTTGGTTGTAGTTGCCGTGTCTGAACGGCAGGGGGCAGTGTGTAACTGAACATGAAGCTTAATCCACTGTAATTTCACCAGGACAAAGACTTTTTAACTTTAATAGCCATAAATCTTTGCCTTTTCTGACACTTAAACTTTTAATTCTTTCTAGCCTTTGCAAAAAACACCCCCGTGACGTCATCCACCCCCACCCTCATAGCCTGGGGCAGGGTGTAGACCTCAAGCCTGATCAGGGTGAAGCCGTTCTGCTTCAGACTATCACACACCTGGGCCTCGTTCACCGGGACCACCGGGATCCTGACTCCAGGACCCCCAAAATAATAACTCTCCTCCAAGGCGCCGATCAGCAGGAGGTGTCCTCCGGGTCGCAGGAGCCCCCCAATGTGACCCAGCGCCCTGCTGAAGGAGGCCAGGTCTGGACTAGCGGCCTCCAGGCAGAAGGAGGACACGAGACAGTCGGCCCCGGCTGAAGGGAGGGCGTCGTGGGCCAGAGGCTGGGGGCGGTGCACATCGATGGGGAGGATGTCTGTGACCACCTGACGCAGTCTGGCAGCTTTCTGCGTCCATTCTGAAGGACTGGAAGAGAGAACATCCGTCATTACCCGACCAACCAGACGCAGCGTTGATCTGACGGGGGCTCCTGGGACAGTGGCGTGCTGACTTCCAGCTCCCGGTCCGTGGTACGACCAGAGACATCGTACCGGCGTCCCTCCAGCGCGCAGACGTGCTGCAGGTAGGGCGTCCAGTCCAGCTTGCAGCCTCCATCGTCCTGCAGCCAGAGCTTCAGCTCCTTCCTGTTGACCTCCAGGAAGTCTGTGAGGATGACCTTGTTGAAGAGCTCACAGGCACTGAGGACCTGGTACAGGGTCGGACCCGAACCCACGTCCACCAGCAGGTCGCCGCTCACATCACCTGGACAGAGAAGGAGATGTTGTTTGTCCCGCCATGCCAGGACACGCCTGCAGGACAGCTGCCCCCCCCCCCCCTCACCGTCCCTGAAGGCTCGGTGCAGACAGCCCAGCTTCCACGGGACGATGCTGTCCCCCCTCTGGAAGTCGGCCCGCGGGGGGGTGTAGTTGTACTGCAGATACGCTGCAGGATCAAAGCGCTGGTAGCAGGCGGCCATCGCTGCTGCTCCCCTCTGCGGCGCCTCGCCTTCCATGGTGCCTCCGTCCAGCCTCCAGATGCCCCGATGCCCCCCCGCCAGCCTTATATACCCGCGTCCTGCTGGAAGCCGGACTCGTGGACGGAGATGCTTATCCCATTTGTTCCGTTAATGTCTCTGTCCTCGGGCGCTGATACCATCAGATCAGGGGCGTCCCGTGACACAACACGCTAATGGACTCAGGTCTCCCTCTGAAACCGGTCTGGTTCTGGTCACCACGTGTCCCACCAGCGAGACAGGTGGGACACGTCTTATCGTTTTACGCCCTGTCCCGAGGCGTGCCGATGAAAGACGGTAAAACACGGTTCGCCGTGTTAAAGCTCGACGCCCTCGCTTGAACTTTGGATCGGCCTCGAAGATGTTTAGGAGCCGGATCAGAGTTCATCTGATCAAAGTAGCTGAGATAAGATATCGCAGCCCTATAGAACCCTGTAGAACCCTGTAGAACACGCAGCTCGTTGGGTTCAGGGCCCTATAGAACCCTACAGAACACGCAGCTCGTTGGGTTCAGGGCCCTATAGAACCCTATAGAACACGCAGCTCGTTGGGTTCAGGGCCCTATAGAACCCTACAGAACACACAGCTTGTTGGGTTCAGGGCCCTATAGAACCCTACAGAACACACAGCTCGTTGGGTTCAGAACCCTGTAGAACACGCAGCTCGTTGGGTTCAGAACCCTATAGAACACACAGCTCGTTGGGTTCAGGGCCCTATAGAACCCTACAGAACACACAGCTTGTTGGGTTCAGGGCCCTATAGAACCCTACAGAACACACAGCTCGTTGGGTTCAGAACCCTGTAGAACACGCAGCTCGTTGGGTTCAGAACCCTATAGAACACACAGCTCGTTGGGTTCAGGGCCCTATAGAACCCTATAGAACACGCAGCTTTTTGGGTTCAGGGCCCTATAGAACCCTATAGAACCCTGTAGAACACGCAGCTTTTTGGGTTCAGGGCCCTATAGAACCCTATAGAACACGCAGCTTTTTGGGTTCAGGGCCCTATAGAACCCTACAGAACACGCAGCTCGTTGGGTTCAGGGCCCTATAGAACCCTGCAGAACACGCAGCTCGTTGGGTTCAGGGCCCTATAGAACCCTGCAGAACACGCAGCTCGTTGGGTTCAGGGCCCTATAGAACCCTATAGAACCCTGTAGAACACGCAGCTCGTTGGGTTCAGGGCCCTACAGAACCCTATAGAACCCTACAGAACACGCAGCTCATTGGGTTCAGGGCCCACAGGTGAACAGGCTGCTATAGGTTCTGGACCAGTGGGCGCTGTAGACTGAGGCCGCTGCTCCTGGCAGCTTTTGATGATCCAGCCGGGATCAGTCCGTTTGCTTTTCTAACACGCGTTTGCTCACAGGCACTAAAGCAGGAGCTGCAGGTTCTGCTCTCCGGCCCACATTCAAGCCTTCATGTTTTTCTGCTGCTTTACGCTAACATTAGCTAACTGTCCGGTTGCTTCCGTTAGAATCATCAATACTCTTGATTGGAGGTCCAAACACACACACAGAGTGGCTGAGAGGAACCGGGATCAAGGTGAGGCTCGGTTCGGCCCCAGAGACAGATGGACAGATAAGAGGAGCAGGACGGAGCAGATAAACAGAAAGAGCAGGACGGGCGTAATGGAATAAGGTTCATTTAGCCAGCGCTGCGGGCGGGAGGAGGTCGATACCATCAGGAAGCTCCACCTGCAGCCACCAGGGGGCGCCAAGAGCCCTGAAAACTGCCCCAGTCAGAACTGAGGTCGAGGGTTGGGCGTGTCTTCCGCCTACTAATAAAACGTTAAATTTAACGAAAGGCGTTGTTTTTGCATATATTCTATAAACATCACATTAATTACAACAATATCTCTCAAAATAACGCGACAAAAAAGACGGAATGATTTTACATTCCGTGGCCGTTACGCCACTTCCTGCCATTTCGTCGCAAATATAACGAGCTTTTAACAAGCGTTGGATCGTGGCCTCCTCCCTGCTCCTCCCTGCTCCTCCCTGCTCCTCCCTGCTCCTCTCTGCTCCTTCCTGTTCCTTCCTGCTCCTCCCTGTTCCTTCCTGCTCCTTCCTGCTCCTCCCCCGTCAGAGCAGGAGAAGCAGGAGGGGAGAACACGATGCTTTGAGACGAGGCTCCACCCCCCCCCCCCCCCGCAGCGTTTTTGGGTGCTTCTCTTTTGATTTCTCTGCAGTTGGATTGTGGCGTTTTTGTTTTTTCCTTTCTCATGCATGTTCCGCTCGTCTTCCGACTTTCACAAAGAAAGCAAATTAATGGGGGTAGAAAAAGGAGATTGGTACTGATCTGAAAAACAGATGCCTTAAAAGGGCCTTTTAAAGTTGCCCATGGGGGGAATTGTCAGCCTGGAAGTGGGGCAACGGAGATGGAAGACAAGACGACAGAGGTTTAATTATCCAGCCATCACGGATGAAAAGCGGAGACGGAGAACCGAGCCTGGAATCACCGGGTTGGGTTCTGGGTTCATTCTCCAAAACGCTCTCGTTACCTTCAATCAGGCCGACACAGAGTCCAAAGGGTTCTGAGGCGTCGCCTCTAAATGAGGTTCAGACGAGCAGTCCCGGGACCGGGTCCAAAGGGTTCATGTCTGAATGAGGTGCAGTCCCGGGACCGGGTCCAAAGGGTTCATGTCTGAATGAGGTGCAGTCCCGGGACCGGGTCCAAAGGGTTCTGAGGCGTCGCCTCTAAATGAGGTTCAGACGACTGGTTGGGGTAAAAGTCGATGCTTCTGCCCCTCCTTGACTTTAGATGAACTTCCAGGCTCTCATCTCTCCTCCTCTGTTGCCCCCAGAGCCCGGCTGCTGCCCCCTGTTGGTGTTGGGTTGGGTATTGTTGCCCCCAGACCCCAGACGAGGGCAGATCAGCGGCACATTTGACAGTCTTTTAATTGGACATTACTCAAGGCTCAAATCCCCCCCCCCCCTTTACTGGGCTTCTTATTGATTTTTTACAAATCAATAATTAATGGCCACTTTTATTTATTCATGTGTATCTTTGCCAATTACTCAGCGTCTAATTAACAATTTCAATAATTGATATTTATTTCTGAAAGGGTTCGGTATCTTGGGCTGATGATAAATGCAGGGGGGGGTGGGGGGGGCTGGTCTCTGTGTTCTGATGCTCGGGGCTAGCAGGCTTTGAGCCCTCTGATGTGGATCAGCGGCTCGCTGCGGATCATGTGATCTCGTACAGATCCAGCTTCAAAGAACAAGCTTCCGTTTCCTCTGTGCACGGGACGGCGACATCGCGGTGCTGGTCCGGTGGACCCGAGCAGCCCCACGTCCACATCGGAAAGGAACCCCCCCGGGCTGCAGTCGACAACATGAACAAAGACTCCTTCTAGTCTGCTTTCAGAACTTTCGGTTTATTGTGGGACCAGTGAGACAGAAGGACTGGGACCAGTGAGACAGAGGGACTGGGACCAGTGAGACAGAGGGACTGGGACCAGTGAGACAGAAGGACTGGGACCAGTAAGACAGAGGGACTGGGACCAGTGAGACAGAGGGACTGGGACCAGTGAGACAGAAGGACTGGGACCAGTAAGACAGAGGGACTGGGACCAGTGAGACAGAAGGACTGGGACCAGTAAGACAGAGGGACTGGGACCAGTGAGACAGAAGGACTGGGACCAGTAAGACAGAGGGACTGGGACCAGTGAGACAGAGGGACTGGGACCAGTGAGACAGAGGGACTGGGACCAGCAAAGCTGCGGCACGACCAGAGCAACAGGCGTCTCGGCTTGTTGGACAACTTGACCCAACAAAACCTGAAGAAGACACTGATGCAACCATCATGCTTGATGTTTGGACAGACACAGAGGGACAGAGAGACACGGGGGGAGGACAGTCGAGCGGAGACGCAGAGGGACAGAGGGACACGGGGGGAGGACAGTCGAGCGGAGACGCAGAGGGACACGGGGGGAGGACAGTCCGGGGATCAGTTGAGCTCGGTGACCCGTCTCAGCGAGCCGAAGGTGGGGCTGCTGCTCCCCCAGTCGCTGTGTCTCCGGTACTCCCCGGGACGCAGGAAGTACTGGCGCCCCCTGTAGTTGGGGTGCTCGTGCAGGAGCCAGTACCCCTCCATGACGTTGGCGGAGGAGATGTCGCGGGTGTGGAAGCGCTCGTGCAGGTCTGGGCAGTCGTCCATCAGCTCCAGGTTCTGTCCCCCGAAGTCGGAGCGCTCAAAGATCTTCATCCTGTAGCTCCCGGTGTACTGAGGAAGACGAGAGATTTACACGGGGCGTCCGGAGCCCGAGGACGCGGCGGGACATCGGTGGACACTCACGGGGGGGACCATCCGGCAGGAGCGGATGCAGTCGTTGAAGCCCGCCCAGCGCTGGTAGTCCGGGTACTCGCCCTTGGGCAGCATGTACTGGTAGCCGGCGTAGTGGGGCTTCTCGTAGGCCACCCAGCAGCCCCCCTCCACCCGGATGGAGTTGCAGCGGCTGAAGTGCTTCTGCATCTCGGGGCAGTCGCTGCTGCACTCAAAGTGACGCCCCTGGAAGTTCCTGTCCTCGTAGAAGATGATCTGGACGAGGACAGGACGGAGGGTTGGACGTTAACAGAAGACATCCGAGAGTCCTGCTGGAGAAGAACCTGAAGGAAGCGGCGCCAAATGATCCTCCGCTGAGAACACGTTAAAGAGGAATAAAGTCTCCGCCTGTTCCTCTCACTGAGAACACTTTAAAGAGGAATAAAGACTCGGCCTGTTCCTCTTTCACTGAGAACACGTTAAAGAGGAATAAAGTCTCCGCCTGTTCCTCCCACTGAGAACACTTTAAAGAGGAATAAAGACTCGGCCTGTTCCTCTTTCACTGAGAACACGTTAAAGAGGAATAAAGTCTCCGCCTGTTCCTCCCACTGAGAACACTTTAAAGAGGAATAAAGACTCGGCCTGTTCCTCTCACTGAGAACACTTTAAAGAGGAATAAAGACTTGGCCTGTTCCTCTTTCACTGAGAACACGTTAAAGAGGAATAAAGTCTCCGCCTGTTCCTCTTTCACTGAGAACACGTTAAAGAGGAATAAAGTCTCCGCCTGTTCCTCTTTCACTGAGAACACGTTAAAGAGGAATAAAGACTCGGCCTGTTCCTCTCACTGAGAACACGTTAAAGAGGAATAAAGACTCGGCCTGTTCCTCTCACTGAGAACACGTTAAAGAGGAATAAAGACTCGGCCTGTTCCTCTCACTGAGAACACTTTAAAGAGGAATAAAGACTCGGCCTGTTCCTCTCACTGAGAACACGTTAAAGAGGAATAAAGACTCGGCCTGTTCCTCTTTCACTGAGAACACGTTAAAGAGGAATAAAGACTCGGCCTGTTCCTCTCACTGAGAACACTTTAAAGAGGAATAAAGACTCGGCCTGTTCCTCTTTCACTGAGAACACGTTAAAGAGGAATAAAGTCTCCGCCTGTTCCTCTCACTGAGAACACGTTAAAGAGGAATAAAGACTCGGCCTGTTCCTCTTACAGGAAGTAAGAGCGACTGTTTATGTGTAACAATCTCATTTACTTATAACGGAGGCGTCATATCTGGTCAAATCTACATTCAAGTCAAGGGTTCCGATATGAACCATCATGAAACAGGTTCTGGTTCTGATCCAGAATGGGGAGGTCTGTGCTCTCTTTTCTAATCTTCTCTTTCTGACACAGGGCACAGTTGCGTCTGCAGGCGAGTGGAACGCTTACCTTTCCCATCGTGACTGCGTTGAGGCCGGTCCAGACCGGACGCTGGGCCGGACCGGACCTCTTTATAGCCCCTGCTGGGATCAGGCCTTTGTGAAGCCTTGCCCCGTCAGCGGAGCGGCGGCGGAGCGGCACAATGAGAGTTGCAGCGTCGGCCTTTATTGTGAATGCCACAGAACTTTGTGCAGACAAAGGGGCGGGGCCAGCGAAGGGAGAAGGTCCGCGTGGAGCGCTGCACAGCTCCGGGGGGGGGGGGGTTCAAAATAAAGTGACAAGGCGCTGTCGTTGGAAGCCTTTATTACACGTGACACGTTACATGGCCGTCCTCATCCTCCTGAAGGAGCCCACCAGGGGGTTGTGGCAGCCCCAGTCGCCGCAGGCCCGGTACTCCCCGGGACGCAGGAAGTACTGGCGCCCCCTGTAGTTGGGGTGCTCGTAGAAGACCCAGAAGCCCTCCATGATGTTGCAGGAGTAGATGTCCCGGACGTGGAAGCGGTCGTACACGCTGGGGCAGTCCTCCATGAACTCCATCATGTGGCCCATCAGGTCGGGCCTGCTGTAGACCCTCATCTTGTAGGAGCCCCGGTACTGCAGGGGGGGGGGGGGGGGGAACCACAACATGATTGCTACACAGTCCGGCCCCGCCCTCAGCTGGTGTCTTTAGATGCAGGTGAGCGCTTTAAGTAATGTTTCAGAAACACTCGACGCGACTGGCAGAATTAGAATGAAGGCACCAAATCACGTGGGGGGGGGGGGGGGGGGGTCATAATCCCCTTTAAACACTGACTGGGTTTCCTCGGGGGGGGGGGGGGCTTGCTACAGGCGCTTTTAAGCCCAACCTGCCTGAGTGTCTGTGAATGACATCCGTCTCTAAAACAGCATCTGATGTGGAAGGTGGGGGGAGGTGGGCGGGGGGGGGGGGAGCCGGCCTATTGCTTTGATGCACTTACAGGTGAGAACATCTGGCAGGAGCGGATGCAGTTGTTGAAGCCCATCCAGGTGCGGTACTCGGCGTAGTCGCCGGGGCCCAGGACGTACTGGTAGCCCAGGTAGTGCGGCTTCTCGTAGGCGACCCAGTGACCCCCGCTGACCCGGATGGAGTTGCAGCAGTGGAAGTGGCGGAAGGTGTCCAAGCAGTCGCTGCTGCACTCCCAGTGGCGACCCTGGAAGTTACGGCCTTCGTAGAAGATGATCTGGGGGAGCAGAGAGGAGACAGTGTGGCTGCAGTACCGATGGTCGGACAGCAGGGGGCACTGTGCGCCCTCCCCCGCCGCACGCTGTCACACAAACACAGTGAATGTCATGTTCTGGTGCCACGCCCCTTTCTGTGTGTTCCCCTCCGAGGACAGTAAACTGTCTTTTCTGAGCTCATGTCTTGACCCCGATCAGAACCCGTCCTGTCCCCGTCCCCCTTGTGGACCCGTCCCCCCCCAGCTCATACCTTTCCCATGGTTGCAGGACGTGGATGCGGTTGCTTTGCCTCTCTGGGGCTCTTGCGGGTGCTTTTATACCCCCCCCCCGGTGACGCCGAGGCCTCTTGACCTTCTCTGATTCCCTTCGTCAGCACATGCAGGTACCGGATCTCCTGCCTGCTAGAGGTTACCTATAGAATGTTCACCCCCCCAAAGTGAACGCCACGCTAGTGCTATTCTGTGTTTGCGTGACCCTTGTGATGCAGCCTTTTGAAACGCCACACAAAGGGGGGGGGGGGGGGCGCCACCCCCCCACAACAAAGCATGGGAAGCCTCCAGTCAGGTCAGGCTCTAAATAAGAGCTCCACGTCAGGAGTTTCACCTGCATGCAGGGCGGGGCCGTGCTAACGCGGTTAGCGTAGCGGCTCCAGTGGGGGTTCTGTCTGCCCCTAAACGGGTTCAATGTTCAATTCTAATATTTGTTCCTGACCTCATTCTGGATCAGAACCAGGAGACGTGCTTCATGATGGTTCATACCCCCCCCCCTTTATGACTGGGATTCTGGATGAAGAGCCCCCCCCCCCCCCGCAGGAGGCACCTTGAGATAACGGAACCCATGAAGCGGCCCGGTTCCGTCGCGGTGATTGACGGGCAGGATGAAGGCAATTTATTTAGAGGAGCAGATCCCAGCAGGTAACGGGGCTGGATCAGAAACACAGACACCTTTATTATAACCCCGGGGCATCGACCCCAGACGTCCGTCCAGCTCATTTATCTCAGTTTGATAATAATAATGAACAAATAAAAACGGAAATGGCGTGTTGTTTTCCTGTCATAAATAACAGAATAGTTTACGTCCTGATAAACAGAAACGTCTCGTCTTCGGCCGGAAACGGTTTCAGAGATGTTTCCTCCAGGAAGTGAAGATTTAATTGTTGTTGTGTTTAAATAAAGATTTAGAAAAAGCTGCTGCTGCAGCAGCGCTGAATATATTATTAAAGATATGCATTTATGCTAATTAGCACGACTGATCTGACTATAAAGCCATTTGATGGAACTCAAAGATAAGACGCACTTGTAATATTATTTGAAATAGGATTTTCCTTGATGTTCAGAATCATTCTTCATGAATGTCAGATTTGATGCAGAATTATAGTTAAAGTGTTGAAATAAAACGCTTTAATTTAAAGATCAGCGTAGAAACTGTTGGATTTTCATCGAGGCCTTTCCCTAAATCAAATCTTTTAATTGTTTAAAGATCTTTTATGACATCTATTTAGTCTAAAATGACTTCCTGTCGTTTCTTCCGGTTTCGTCACGTTGACATCAAATAAATTCTGATTTGAGTTCTGGGCCCGTTTGAAGGGACGGCTCTGACCACTAGAGGGCACTCGAACCCAACGCATCGGTGCAGGACGACTTCTCGTTGGAACAGCCTTACCTGAGCAGCTTGTGTGAAGGTTGGACAGAGAGGCAGGAGAGAGAGAGGAGGCCCGGCCGAGGAGGAGCAGGAGAGAGAGGAGGCCCGGCCTAAGAGGAGCAGGAGAGAGAGGAGGCCCGGCCTAGGAGGAGCAGGAGAGAGAGGAGGCCCGGCCTAAGAGGAGCAGGAGAGAGAGGAGGCCCGGCCTAGGAGGAGCAGGAGAGAGAGGAGGCCCGGCCTAGGAGGAGCAGGAGAGAGAGGAGGCCCGGCCTAAGAGGAGCAGGAGAGAGAGGAGGCCCGGCCTAGGAGGAGCAGGAGAGAGAGGAGGCCCGGCCTAAGAGGAGCAGGAGAGAGAGGAGGCCCGGCCTAAGAGGAGCAGGAGAGAGAGGAGGCCCGGCCTAAGAGGAGCAGGAGAGAGAGGAGGCCCGGCCTAAGAGGAGCAGGAGAGAGAGAGGAGGCCCGGCCTAGGAGGAGCAGGAGAGAGAGGAGGCCCGGCCTAAGAGGAGCAGGAGAGAGAGGAGGCCCGGCCGAGGAGGAGCAGGAGAGAGAGGAGGCCCGGCCGAGGAGGAGCAGGAGAGAGAGGAGGCCCGGCCTAAGAGGAGCAG
>NC_090917.1:391045-414118 GCF_040956055.1 Brachionichthys hirsutus
CCCCAGTAAACCCCGCCCCCTCCCTCTTTAGGGAGCTTGTGCTCCATCTCTGAAGGGTCGCCGGGGTCAGCTGCTGCAGAGCCAAGCTTCAAATGCATGAATAAAATGCTTGATAAATGAACGGCTGGGGGGGGGGGGGGAACTCCTCCACCTCCTCCGCCTCTCCTCCTCTCCTCCTCCCCTCCTCCTCCTCTCCTCCTCCAGAAGGCTTGATGTGATTAAAGCGAAGCTCCGAACGCAGATCGTTGATGCGGGAGTCGATCTGCGTCTTCCTGACGCCGCCCTCGACCACAGCACCTCCTGAACGGAGCCTCCGCGAGGAGGGCCTGCTCCTCCGGTGGAGGCGCTGGTCATGTGATCAGGATGCCTCCTGGCGCCGCTCTTTGAAGGTTCTCCAGGAGACCTGGACCCAGAACATGGAGAGATCTCCTGCGGCTCCTCGGGATGACCCAGAAGGAGCTGAGGTCCGGAGGTCCGGAGGTTCCTGCTCTGACCCAGACTGACTTAATGGATGCAGCAGATCCCAGCGGATCCCGAACCCAGCCGGGGCCCGTTGATCCCGCTGGTGACCCCGACCCGCTCCGCTCGTCTCGGCTTCATTATTCAGCATGCAAACGTTCAACCATCGATCCGGATCAGGCCTAAACCTGGCCTTCCCAGCCCCGGCCCACATCTGATCCAGTTCTGCATAATCCAAGAAACTGGAACCAGATAAAAGCTTCAGCGGGATGTAAATCTGGAGCTGGTCCCGCTCAGGGGCCAGGAAGTGAACACTTTACCCACAATTCAAAGGGTCCCGGAGCTGGTCCTCGAGCTGGTCCCGAAGCTGGTCCTGGAGCTGGTCCTCGAGCTGGTCCCGGAGCTGGTCATGGAGCTGGTCATGGAGCTGGTCCTGGAGCTGGTCCTGGAGCTGGTCCCGGAGCTGGTCCCGGGGCTGGTGCTGAAGCTGGTGCTGAAGCTGGTGCTGAAGCTGGTGCCGAAGCTGGTCCCGAGGCTGGTCCCGGATCTGGTCCTGGAGTGTGTGTGTGTGTGTGGGGGGGGGGGGGGGTCTAATGATGACGTCTGAGTCCACCGACTCTTAACGCTCTTCAATTATGCAGATGAGCCGATGGGCCGTCACTTCAATGATGACGTGGGTAAACACCCCCCCCCCCCCCCTTGTTCTGCACCCAGGAGGACGTTAATTGTCTTCGTCATTAAAGCGGAATCAGCTGTCACGCCTCTGACGTGATGAAGAGGAGGATGAAGGTGAAGACGAGATTGATCTTTTCTGCGTTCCAGGTTGACGCTCAAGAATCTCCTCAGATGCGTCCTGACGTCTCTGCAGCCCCCCCGGCGGCCACCAGGTGGCAGAAGAGCACAAGGAACGGCCCCGGCACCGGGGGGCTTTCACACCGGCGCTCCCTGGACGGATGAAGCAGGCCGGGGTCACGGTCACGGCGCGTGACGTCACGTGGAATAGTTAAAATTCTACTTTGATTTGTGATCAATTCCTGATTTAAAAGTTGCTCCTGTGTTCAACGGGAAGAAGGACTATTAGGAGCTTTATTATTGATTATTGATTTGATATTGAGCAGTTCTTATTGATTATGTTTAAATACTATGAAAAGAGAAAGGACGTTCTGATCCTCCTCAGGTTGATCAATCAATCAATCAATCAACCAGCGAATCAAAGCAGGAACCTTTATGAGGCGTCGTCTCCGTCTTTGTCCTGATTGGACATCCTGGGCGCCTGGAGGAAGGGGGGGGGGCACGACCTTTCACACCTCCGGGACGTCCTATCCCAGATCAAGGTCGTGTTTTCCCGCTCCTGCATGATGATGGGAAACTGTCCGTCGGAGGACAAGCGTCCCTCGCAGAGGACGAACTGGTCTGATCTGCTTCGTGGACAGACGTCCTTCGTTTGGAGATCTAACGCGCCTGAATTTGCATCGCCCCGGTAGCCCCGAGACAAAACAGGAACCTGCGTGGACCCCCCCCCCCCCCCCCCCCGCCCCCCCGGAACAAGCCTCCAGGGAACAAACACTAAGTGAAAGCATGTCGGTAAGCGGGACAGGAGAGACGCGGCCGTCGCCGCTGCTTATTGGACGCCATCTTCCTGTGATGTGACAGAGGGTCCGAGCCTCGTCTCCACGCCGTGCGTCTCAGCGGGAGGCCCGCGCCCCCCTTCTCCCCGGCGCCGCCGCCAGCCGTCTCCACCGCGGTGGCGTGCTAATAATTTAAACAGCCCAATCAAAGGCAAAGCGATGTTTCACACGAGGGAGAAGAAAGGGAGGGAGGGAAGCGATTATTAGCGTCTGAGCGCGGCGGCCGGAGCGCCGGAGCCGAAGCTTTGATTCCGGGACGCTCCTTGTTTTTCACAATGGCGGCGAGTTTAGCCGGCAGGCTTCGGGAAACGTGGCGAGCTGTCAGCGCGTGACGGCTAACTTTTTATTTTGAACACACAAAGAGACTCGCTCAACAGTTTACGGTCGGCCCGTCTGAAGGGAAGAAATTAGCTTCAGTCTTTCAGGATCTCGTCTTCGTTTCTTCTTCTTTTTTTTTTAGACAGAATTTTTTGGGAACAGTTTGAAAGAAGACGTCGCTTTGAAAAGCCGAGTGTTCCGATTGGTTCGTCGGTTTGGGATGGGGCCGTCCTGCGTCTGTACGGCGAGATCAATCGCCCCGGCTCCGCCGCTGGAAGGCCTTTCGTTGGTTCTCGTCTCACTTCCTGCTTAAACGACGTGTCTTTGATCGGGATAGCTGCGGCTAGCTTTATCTCCTGGACACCTCAAATGTAATGCGTTAGCAGCATTAGCGGCTCTGGAGCTAACGGCTAGCCGTAGCAAACGGTGACGTAGCACAGGCGAGACGCGCGGTCGGGCGGCAGCTGTTTGCTTGTTTAGATCCAACTCGTAATTACGGCTGCAACAGACGAGGAAGACGCTTTTGGCTTTGCTCGCCGTCCCCGCTGATTAGGCGGCGGCGGCGGCGCCCGTCCTGACGGCTCCGCGTGAAGCGCGCCGCCAGCATCTCCTCTTAGAAGCGATGGGAAGTGACGCGACTAATTCACACGAAGAAGACTTTCATTTTGCACTCGGCGAGCCGCGCGTGCTCAAAATGGCGGAACAGTCGGCGAACGCGGCGCTCGTTGTCGAGCGTTGTCGGGCGTTGTCGGGTCGAGGAGGACTTTCTGCTCGGTATGTAAATGTCCCTCCGCTAGCGCTAGCGCTAGCTGACGCTCGCTCAGACGACCTCATCAGACGGAAACCGCAGCGCTGAAAACGAGGTGAGCGGGAAGCGGGAACGCCAGCCCGGCTCTTCCTCGCTCTTCCTCGCTCTTCCTCTCCGCCCCTTTCTTCCCGCCGCTAGTTTAAAGTTGTCCTGGCTTTTATTTTCAGAGATATTAATTTGGTAGAAGAGCGGCGCCGCTTCTGAGGCGCCACACGAAGGAGCGGGAAGAAAGGCGGCTCCTTCTCCCGCTTGACGTTTTGCTGAAGTTTGTACGCCGCTTGAGCCGCTCCCCTCGCCGTTTCCCTCGCTAATGATACCGGCGGAGCGTCTCTGGGGAGGCCGTCCGCCGAGCGCCTCACAGCACCAGGTATTCTGGGAGACGCAAGCGGGGGACGAGGAGGCGCGTGGCTCCCTCTCCTCTCTCCTCGCTCCTCTTTCTTCTTCGCAGACGTTCTTCGTCTCCCTCTAGTTCTCCCTCGTTCTTTCTTCCCGCCGCTCCTCTTCCTCTCCTCCTCTTCCTCTCTGGATGAGGAGGATTTCATGTGTGGAGCAGGAGAAACCTTTTTATTAACGTATTCCTTGTATGAACGTGTGTTTCTCTCCTCCTCCTCCTCCTCTTCCTCTTGGTTGCGGTTTAAAGAGGTAATCTACGGGCCCTGGCGGGATCCACGCTTTGTGTTACACAAACAGGCGTCATCCAGGCGGCGCCGCGGCGGGGGGTCCGGATGAATTAAACAACAATCTGTGTTCCCCCTCGTTTAATTTAAAGGTCTGCTTTAAGGGCGTCGCCGGCGCCGCTTCACAGGGAAGGCGCGGCCCGTTCGGGTCAAGGAGCGCCCGAAACGGCGAGATGAAGACGCAACGGCAAACGGATAAACAGACACAAAGCGGAGAGGGAGGGGGCGAGGACGCGGTTTCTGACAGGATGAGTCTGACCTTTGACCTCCGGGGCAGACGACTCCATCGGCTCTTTATAGATGAGCAGCCGGTGATCACGCCGCCCTCCAGAGTCGCTTCCTCTTGATTTTGGCTGTTCTGTCGAGAAAGAAGAGGAAGGTAAAAAGCCCCCCCCCCACACACACACACAGCATGGGGGGGGGACGGGACTCGTCATCAGCTGTGAAAGATGAACCGTGTCTGAGGCCCGGAGCGAGAAACTGAAACTAGAACCTCTCCCAGCCCGGGTCGGTGCCAGCTCGCTCTCAAACCGGATGACAGAGCGTGTGTGTTCTGTCCTCTGCACAGCCCCCCCCCCTCTGTGCCCCCCCCTCTAAACGGCAGGTATTTAACTTCCTTATGAAACACTGGATTCAACCGGTTCTGATCGTCCATCAGTCCAGAAGCGCCGACCCGTCCCGGTCTCTCTGGACCAAGCCCTCAATCCGGCCCATAAATCCACTCTGGGATGTGGATCCATGGTGAACGGGGGCTGGCGAGCCCCCCCATGATGAGGAGCACATGTTGCTGCTGGCCGGGTGGTGCAGAGGTCAGCGCAGTGCAGGTTAGTAATGAGGTGAACTTGATGGTCTCCAGGCTCCTCCAAACGTTATCTCAGCGTGGACGGGGGGGGGGGGCACAGACAGGTTAACGCAGGTCACGACCCCATTACTGCTAACGCTAACGCTAAGCTAACGCCTTCCCTGAGAGGAGGAGGAGCCAAAGACGTCCGAGTGTCGGGAAGCAGCAGAACAGTCAGCGTTTTATTTTACTTTTTACTTTTCCCTTAATTATAAAAGAACAGATTCTATAAACCTTTATCTGGGGGCGGGGCTTGTTTAAATTAATATCATTTGAATATTAATACTGAGGGTTTTACACAAAACAGAGCAGACTGTAAACGGGAGTTTACTGCCTCCGACTCTAAACACACGCACACACACACACACACACAGACACGCACACACAGACACACACGCACACACACGCACACACACACACACACGCACACACAGACACACACACACACGCACACACACACGCACACACACACGCACACGCACACACACGCACACACAGACACACACACGCACACACACGCACGCACACACACACACACACACGCACACACGCACACGCACACACAGACACACACGCACACACAGACACACACACACGCACACGCTCTAGTTTGATTGATGAGGAAATAGATGGTAAATCGCCGCGTCCGTCCTGATGGACGACATCATTTGACCGTTGTGCTGATCTCATATGCCAAACCAGAGCCCCCCCCCGCTTACCATTGATCAGCTCCTCAGCGGCCCCTCCCTTCCCATTCCCATCCATCTCTATCTGTTTGTTTACCCCCCCCCCCGGACTATCACCCTGCTCAGTGGTGCTGAAGCTGCTCCGATGGATTCTGCTCATTATCGGTTCCTTCTAAATGGCGTTTTATTGACGACGAGCAGCTGATCGTCAATCCTGTCCGTCATCAGAGCGGAGCCGATCGGATCGATCGGATCGATCGACGAAGTCTTTCCACACAAAACAATGTGTGAATAAAGGCCTGTGATTGGTCACCAGATTGCTACACGTGTAAACATCCTCCCAAAGGAGCGTTTTAGACAGGTGAGGGGGGGGGGGGGGGGGGGGGTTGATTGATGGGCCGATGGCGGCGGCCGGGTTTATGAGCCGCAGCGGATCTGAATATTAGGGCGTGGCTGTCGTGTCAGCGCCATATTAAGAGTTATTTGACAATGCATTATGTTGGAGATCTGTCACGCAGAAACAATGAACGAAGAACGACTGGATCAATCAGCTGATCCAATAAGAACGACTGGATCAATCAGCTGATCCAATAAGAACGACTGGATCAATCAGCTGATCCAATACAGCTGCAGAGGAGCAAACAACAAACCTCAAACAACACAACAACACAGCAACACAGAACAACACAACAACACAGCAACACAGCAACACAGAACAACACAACAACACAACAACACAACAACACAACAACACAGAACAACACAACAACACAACAACACAGCAACACAGAACAACACAACAACACAACAACACAACAACACAACAACACAGAACAACACAGAACAACACAACAACACAGAACAACACAACAACACAACAACACAACAACACAACAACACAGAACAACACAGAACAACACAACAACACAGAACAACACAACAACACAACAACAGAGAACAACACAACAACACAACAACACGCTGTGGTCTGAGATATCAACTTATTATTTGACAGGTACGACTTTAGTAATACCTCAGGTTTCCTCACCTTTACGGTGGCGTGGTCGGTAGGGTTACCGACTCACAGCCGGAGGAACTGGGTTCGCATCCAACTGTGGGAGTGGGGGTGGAGTAGGGGCGGCAGGGTAGGCCCAGGGCCTTACCTGGGCGGAGTGAACTGGACCGGTCCACTCCACTCCGCTCAGGTGTGCCCTGGACCTACCCTGTTGCCCCTGCTCCATCTCATTCCCGTAGTGGGATTCGATACCAGGGCCATTTTGCCCCCCCCCTACAGTGCTGCCAACCATGCCACCGTGGAGGTGAGGAAACCTGCCCTGTTATTACAAAGTAATTACTATGTAATAAGTTGATATTACAGAACATTAACTTTCTGGCCGTATGTGACCGTCGTTAAAAATAAAAGGGAGGCTACTCACGTTGTATGGAAAGGAAAATAAGTAAATGTTATTTTGGGTCTCTGGTATTGTTCAGGGGGCCAGGCCAAATGTGGAAATGGGCCGGATCCGGCCCGCGGGCCGTAGTTTGGGGACCCCTGCTCTAGTACAGAGAGACAAGTGCTAACGTTAGCGTAATCTTGGGGGGGCTGCAGGACGGGAACAGCGTCGATGTGAGCGCCGTTTCCTCCAAACATGGGGGAGGAAACAAATCATTGCCCCTGTAACAGTAATCAATGCCCAAGTCCCCGCCCCCTGGCCCCGCCCCCCGCGTTGGCTGGTGTGTGGTTTTCTAGGTGTACTCTATGAGCCATGCATCTTCCTCTGGGGGGGTCTCTTTGGCTGACCCCCCCGAGCCGCCTCTCATATCAAAGGGGGGGGGGCACAGCCGGGCCAACGGTTTTCTGGCAAAATCATCTCAATAAATAAATATCACAAGACACCGCTGGAGGGGGGGCCTTTGAAGTGGAGGGGTTGAGCCCCGTCCTCTCTTCTCTCTCTCCCCGTTCTCCTCTGGTGTCTTCGCTCGGCGCCAAAACCCTCGCCGCTTGCTCCGACAAAATGGCTCCGGTTCGCTCGTCCGTGCTCGCCTCGGCGGCGCCAAACGTTCCGGGATCGGAGTTTCCCTCTCGGAGGAGGCGAGAGTCGGAGAAGCTCGGCTCGGCTATCGATAGATCCGCAGCGGCGTCGAGAGAAAGCGAGAGCTAGCGCTTTGAAACGCCGCCGCGTTCCGGCTCGGCTTTCGTCGTCTCACCAGAACGATTGGGAAGGATTATTGTGCGCCGCCAATCATCGCTTTGATTATGAGCTAGACGCCGCCCAAATGAGGCGTAGAGGAATTTAAACGGAGTTCCGTCGCGTTTCACCCTGCAAGACAAAACGTGGAGGAAAGTGTCCCAAACCCGGCAGGGGGGGGGGGGGGGGGGCTGCAGCACTTTTGCAGGCTGTTGCCTCAGAGTGTCACCAGACGGCGTCCCTCAGGGCTGGAACGCTTCACAGCAGCCAGAACCGATGAAACGCCGCTGAGACGCAGTATCTCATAAGGGGCGTGTCGGAGGGCGTGTCTAACCGTTGACCAGCCCAAATTAACCAGGGGAACAATGGAGGAGGATTAGGGCTGGACTAGCTGCCAGATTATATTATATTACCATTTTGGAAACATTTAAACCCACAGAATACATTCATTATACACAAACGTGTTTTTTGTCGTACACTTTTTGTCATTCATATTCATTCCCATTCAGATCCAGCTGATCAATAGAGCTGATCGATACAGCTGCCGAGGACCAAACAACAACAGATCCGTGCGCTGCGCGCTTTGGTTTCAAACCCAGGACCTTCCGGCTGGGAGTCCAGTGCGCTACCCGCTGCACCAGCGGGTTCAGATCCAGAACGCATGAAAAACACAAACGAGTTCTTTTTAAACACACAAAATGAACAGCTGGTAAAACGACAAGAGGAAAACTCACCAAACTGCTGGCTGGCTCAATCAGCTGATCCTACGCAGCTGGGGGGTTCGGACCAGCTGACTGCCAGGAGGCGGGGCCTATCACCTGGTCAGACACAGGTGTGACTTTACCTCGGGTCTCCTCACCAGCACGGTGGTGTGTTGGTAGCATTATACCCTTTCAACTGGTGGCGCTGGGATCGAGTCCCGCTGTGGGGGTGGGGTGGGGTGGGGTGGAGCAGAGGTAGCGGGGTGGGCCTAGGGCCTCACCTGGGCGGAGTGAACTGGACCGGTCCACTCCACTCCGCCCAGGTGTGCCCTGGGTCTACCCTGCTGCCCCTGCTCCATTTCATTCCCGTAGTGGGATTCGAGACCAGGGCCATTTTACCCCCCCCCCCCCAACCATGCTCCCTACCATACCACCGAAGCCCCGCCCACAACCGCAACAACAAAACAAAACAACAACAGTTTGATCCTCAAGCTGCAGGAAGCACGTTGGACCGGGTGAAGGGTGAAGGACGGCCGACCCCCCCAGAGAGGGAACTACAAAGGGGGGGTGGGGGGTAGTTGATAAAGCCCCACCCAATCCAGCCTCCACACAACAAGACGGATCCATTACTGATTTGTGGCGGTTCTGACCGACTCACCTTCCCGGTTCCGATCGGCTCACCTTCCCGGTTCCGACCGGCTCACCTCCCCGGTTCCGATCGGCTCACCTTCCCGGTTCCGATCGGCTCACCTTCCCGGTTCCGATCGGCTCACCTTCCCGGTTCCGACCGGCTCACCTCCCCGGTTCCGATCGGCTCACCTTCCCGGTTCCGATCGGCTCACCTTCCCGGTTCTGACCGACTCACCTTCCCGGTTCCGACCGACTCACCTGTTCTCTTCCTCATTTATCCCGCGGAGCTGAGACGATGTCAGCCGGTTACCGTAATGAGGCAGCTGGAACTTTCCGGGAACCACAATATGAATTATTTGTCATTGGCTGTGTGTGTGTGCGTGTGTGTGCGTGCGCGTGCGCGTGTCTTTGGAAGGCCCATGCGAAGCAGGATGAAGGCGGGCCTTGATGGAGATGGCACTAGCCTGGGGGCTCGCTCCACTGGGGGGGTCGTTAGCCGGCCGCACAGCGCCATCATTAGGGGCCGGGGCAGCAGCCGGGCAGGTGCACGCGCCGTCCCGAGGCGAGGCGCGCCGCCGCGCCCGTCCAGTCCATCTCTGACACGTTTACAGCTCGAATCAACGGCGATCGAAGCCTCATTGCTTGCTAAGCTAGGAGTGCTAGCCGGGATGACGTCAGCAAAAAGGTGCTCGTGTTGATTAAATAGTGAAGAAGTCTTTTAAAAAGTCGCCTCTGAACCAGAATGGAATGGATCCCTGCGGGACGCGTGCCAGGTGTTACACCTGCCCCGCATGATGCGCGTCCTGGTGGGACAAACCCGTCCTCTGATGGATGACGCGCCGCATCACGCACCGCCTCACGCACCGCCTCACGCACCGCCTCACGCACCGCCTCACGCACCGCCTTCTTGTTGCCAGGCAGAGACTCGCTCACAATAAGCAGCTTTCATGTTCCTCATTTGTTCTCCGAGGTCAGAGGTCAGCTGTGAAGACGCGCTTCAGAGGAAGGTGTTCAGTGATGAAGATGAGGATGAGGATGGAGGCCATCAAAAGCTAACCGCTATGCTTTTACTTTGAAGGCGACTGATGGTGAACCTGCAGCAGCCGATCAGCTTTAATATTTAACGTATGCAAATGAATCTCATTGAAATGATCGATATTCTGGTGTTTGATTTAACGAGCGGCGCCGGAGACGCTGCTTTAAGTTTGAATGTTTGTCTTTGCTGTTTTAAATCTACTTTTTGATGGATATTTGTTTGTGTGAATAACTTTGTTTATTCCCCTCCAGAACAACCAAACACTGAACCTTTATTTCCGTTTATTCATCTCCATGGTTACAGGTTTTTGTTTCCATCTATACTTTATATATTTACATTTATCTACAGATCTGATGTATTTTTGACATTATAAATAAAATTGGCATAAATTCAAGATGAATGTGTGGAATGCATCCAGATTGGTCCCCGTTTAATCCTAATGTTGGAGGGGGGGGGGCGAATCAATCAGTTTAAACGAGATCGATCGAAACTCCGGGATTTTATTTCAGAATAAAAGCAGGACGAGGGCGTGCACATACTAAGTTGCTTTTATTAATACAGAACTGCATGCTACAGAGACTGTACAGCATAAACATTTATTCATTACAAAAGAGGAGAGAACGAACAGAAAGATAAGAGCATAAAAGAGAACAGGAACATCACAGCCGTTAAGGAAACATTCAAACTATTTATCGTTAGCATCTTAATAAAGCAGAAATGGACAGATTACAGTCGCGTCATGTTCAACTAGTGGATGATTCTCCTGCAGCTTTTTTTACAGCCTCTTGCAACATCAACATGCCTATTTTTTCTAACTACCTATACGTAGTAGTACTTCAAAGTGGCAGTTTGTGTATTTTTTTGCATTTAATAGTTTTTTTTATGAACCTCCTAATATACATAATTTGGCCCTTGTGGGTTTATACAGTATGATGTCCGCCTTTTTATTAAGTTTAAATTTTAATATTTGACAATTTGCTACCAAACACATTTGTTATAGCAACATTTATACTACATACAGAGCAACCGATGTAACGTCACAGCAAAGAATGGGATGGAAATGAGAACAAAGAAATAAAAACAAAGCATCCCACGGCGCGCTCGGGGGGGGCGGCGACATTAGCACACAATTTGGCACGGAAAATCTGTACACGGATCGACAGTCTGCGACTGAGCAATAAAAAAGGAGGACAGCCCCCCCCCCCCCCCCCGAAGACGCCGTCCCACCACGTCTTTTCTTCAAATGGCTTATAGACGCAGTTCCTCGAAATAAAGTTTAAAGTTGTGCATTTCTGTTCAGATCTACTCCGAGTGGAATTCAGCGAGGAAAGACCCCCCCCCCCCCCCAACCAAAGACTTGCCGTTTAAAACCTCATCATAAAAATGGATCGCTCGCATATAAGCCGCTGACCTTAAGAAAAAATATTTGTACAATGCATTAAAAAAAAAAGGTTAAAAAGAGACACGTACAAGATACAACAAGCAAATCTCTAAAGCAATAAATACTACTGGTCCTAGCGGTGTTCCAAGTTAATGCCCCCCCCCTCACAAGCCCACCCAACCCGCGTGACTCCGCCCCCAAAGGTAAACAACAACAAAGAAAGGACAACGCAGTGGAAGAATGCATATTTCACACAATAACCCCCCCCCCATTCTGTACATTTAAACAAATAACATCACAATGAAAGTTGTTCCTGGGAGGGGCGTCGCCGCCCCCCGGCCCCCCTGCCTGAACGTGTCAGCTGATTGGTTCGTATTTAATACAAATAAAGAAGGAGAACCAGCCGACCTTTAAACCGTTAAACGTCTGGAAGGTGAACGAAGTATCAACGAAAAGACGGAACGAACTCGAGCTCGTCGATGACGGGTCAAATATTGACCAATGAACTTTAAGGAAACAAAAAGGAAATGTTCAAAGCCTCACGGCACAGAAACGCAACGCGGGAGGAGCTGACGGCAGCAGGGGGCGGGGCTAGACAGCTGCGCCGAGGAAGGACTATTCTATAGACTTGGTCACTAGCGACAGAGGCTGGGGGGCCGTGGGGGCGTGCAGCGGGTGGGAATGGCGCTCCAGGGCGCCGCCGGGCGCTTTCCTCGCCCGGGCAGAGTTCTCCAGCTGAACCAAAGATGGTGGGGGCCCGGCGAGGAGGTGCGAGTGGTGGGGGGGCTGGTGGGCCGGCTTCATAGTCAGTGAGAGAGGTTGCATTTGCTCAGTCTGAGGTTTGGACTCTTTTGGGGAGGGGGAGGGAACCACCGAGGAGGGGGAGGAGGGGGGGGAGTCGAGTAAGCTTCCGTCCGTGGAGGGGGGGCTGGCACAGCTGCCTTCGCCTTGGATGTAGCGGATGCACTTTTTTTTTCTCCTGGAGGACAAGGCAAGAGGAAACGTTAGCATCGCAGCTTCAGAGCGGCTAGTCTGTTAGCGCTGAGCACCTGAATGCACCTTCAGTCACGCTAAAGCTACCGCGGCTTTAAGTTAGGCCACGCCTCTAAGTGGGCCGCGCCTTTAGGTGGGCCACGCCTTTAGGTGGGCCGCGCCTTTAGGTCGCAGAACGTCGGCTCAACGCTTCCTGCGCCGTCTGAACCTGCTTCCTGTCGATCTCAACGGTCTGAAGGTGCATTTAAGTGTCTTCGTTAAACGTCATGCTGAGAACTAAACGGAAGAAATGACGGTCGGCGCCGAAACCACCAGACAGGACAGCCATGAAGGACGGGGCACAGGTAGAGCACCTGGACAGGAAGCAGCGGGGGAATGGAGCTCAGGTGAAGATGATGATGATGAAGATGGCGGCGGCGGCGGCGATAGAATAAACGAGGCGGATCAGTGCTAATGTTTGCTAATGGGCTCCACCTCCACCCGGCTCCACCTCCACCTCCACTCGGCTCTGGGGGGGCAGATTTTGGATGCGAGGTCAAAAAGATCCACACTACCCCGCATCTGCCCCACAGACACAAGTGTGTGTGTGTGTGTGTGTGTGTGCACGAGGGGTCAAGGCACCATGTGTGCTTTACTGCGTGGGTTCAGGACCCGCTTCCCTGCCTGCCGAGTCCCGGGGCCAGCCAGCAGGGGGGGGTCTCTGCCCACCTCATCCTTACCCTGACCCCCCGGTGACCCTCCTCTCAGCAACGCCCGAAGGCCGCGGACGATTTAAGACTCTTAATTTAGCTCAAACCGGATCTCAAGCTGGATCTCCCTCCAGGGTGGGGGGTCCGGTACAAACCCAGGACGGGGGGGGGGGGGGGGTCTGGGGGAGGGCCGCGGCGCCGCTACGTCCACGCCGCGCTCCGATAACTGTCTGTCAAACTGCAACAAACGAGCTAATATCCATGTTTGAACAGACGTATCGATCGATAGCGAGTTCCCGTGCACGTTATTGATCCGCCCGTCTCGGGGGAAATTTACAGCAGATGCATCTTTTAGGAAACGGCGCCCGGAGAGAACTTCTCGCCGCTCAGACGGAATCATCACGTCTCCTGATCCGCCATTACAACGAGGAACGCCGGCGGGGGGCGGAGACGAGAGAGCCATCGTCTGAAAACGGGAGCCGACCCACATCCATGATGAAATGGAATGAGTGATGATGGGAGGTGCTGGGGAGTGGGGGGGGGCAGGAGGCGGAGCAAGCCAGACACAGAGAAGGGTATTACTGAGCAGAAACAAATACCTACCATGAAAATATTCCCAATTCAAAGACTGCTTGTGTCAGAACAGAAAGACAACAGGTAGGGACTAAGTAAGGGTTATCGAAGAGGAAGAGGAGGAGGAGGAAGAGGAGGAGGAGGAAGAGGGCACAGAAGAGAGCGTCACTGAGCAGGCCCTCAGAGAAAGCACGACATCGTTATTAGAAGGACGCCAATGAGAACACACGACAGTTGAAATGGGAGGGACTTCTCCAGGGCGTGGTCAGAAGATGGATTTCAGCAGGTCAGACTGGGGGGGGGGGGGGGGGGGTATTCGGTGTTCAGAAATCCATTTTCTGCCACTGGGAGGAAATTTAGAACAGGAAGCTCCTCGGCAAAGAGGAGCGGGAGGTCGTCGGTTACCACGACGATGGAAATTTAGAAGGGCGTAATCAGAGCGAAGGAGCTGCTCATGGTGGGCGCCCCCCCCCCCCAGCGGGACTACAGCAGTTATACCTGCACGGTTTGCACCATAAACTCAGCTGGTCAAGCCCGAACAGGGCACGACACTTCTTTGGGGTATTTGCATCTGTTAGCCAAAGAGGTAGACACAACACACACACACACACACACACGCACGCACACACACACGCACACACACACACACAAAACAACAACAACAACAAGAACAAGGAGAAATGGACACGTCATTGGACACACATCAACATGGAGCCGGGGCTTAGGTTCAGGCTGGCAGCACTGGGACGTCCTCCCCCGGACCGGACCATCAGGCTCCAGAGCCTCCGAGCCCCGACCTGCCGGGTCAGGGCCGACCGCAACGAACCCCCCCCCCCCCAACCCGCATTCACACAGGCACTCCGGCAGGGAGCCCCCGCCTTCCCAAGCAGGAGGTCAAATCAAACAGCGGCGGGAAGCTAAGGGATAGACCGGCAGGGCGTGGCTGGAGGAAGCTGAGGTCACGATAGCCCGGCGAAGGAAGAGAAGGCAGCAGCGGCAGCAGAGAGCGAAGGAGGAAGTCCCAGTGCACAGTAGCCCCGCCCTCACCTGGCCCCGGCCGGTGCAAGCTCGCACCATACACACCTGCATGGGCCACACCAGTTATTCTGTTGATCGAGCCCAAAGCGCGCTCGACACTTCTTAGGAGCGCTCAGGTCTGACGCGGCGACAGGGAGGGGGGCCGGCAGAGAGGAGGGACAGAACCGAAACCAAACGGAAATGAGAGGAGGAGGAGAGAACACAGGTAAAGGTGAATCCGTGAGCCCCGCCCAAGACAACACCCTGACACCAGGACTGAACTACAGCTGCAGACATTAGTCAAACTCAAAGTGCATGCTGGGAAGACAGGAAGAGCTCATCGGGTCTACGGGATATTAATTAGCGGCTAGGTGTTAGCAGCGCTAGCGCTACGCTCCCAAAGGTTACGTCGGTAGGCTCATTTACGCTGCGAACATGAGCACGTCCGTCGTTAACGGCAACGTACTCCTACGCATCGCTGACCCACAAGAGGGCAGCGTTGAGTCAGCAGAAAAGGCGATGGCGGAGGACACTTGTTTGCTAGCTTGTGGAAACAAGGTAGCAAACAAGCTGCCCCCCAGTGGCTTCTGGCGGTACTGCACCGCATTCTTTCAGGAAACAGATCGTATAGAACCCGGTCCGAAGGCGGCGTCTATTAAAACGCTGCGCATAAATGAGCCTTTAAACGGCGCGGTGGTAAATTAGCCTTTAGCAAGGGGAAGGATTAAGAGCAGGGAACCTACTCCTCGGACCTGGCATCAATAACAGAAGCGGCTAGCCGTTAGCGGCTGTTTGAGTCCAGGTCTAATCGAGTAGATGTAAAGCCAAACTCATGCTAGGAGAAGCTCGAGCTAGCGAAGCTTTAGATTAAGGAGGTTTAAACTGATTAAGAATATAATATCAAGCATGGAGATCAAATACGGCTAAGCTACACACAGCATAATGGATATAAAGTAATTACTCCTAGGACAGAAACATTTACAGAAGAGAAAGCAAAAAAAGAAAGATATAATTTAAACTTTAAATTCAAGCATAAATCAAAAATACAGAGGAAAATGAACAAGTTAGTGATTTAATACTCAAAATGACATTAGCACCTGTAATCGGAGGGAGTGAAAGGCAAGGGTTTGGAAAATATTCTCTGTGTTCTGAAAAAAAGAACAGAAGGAGAAGCCTTAAAGGAGAAGTCCGTCACCGACAAGTCGCTGCTCAACAGTACAGTCAGGAATCGTCACGGGATTAGAACCTCCGTAATGCTCATCGTTACGCCGGTAAAATCATGCGTGAGCAGGCAGCAGGCAGGCAGCAAGCAGGCAGGCAGTCTGCAGGCGTTTAGAGGCCACAGCAGCAACGCTAATGGTTAGCATTCTCCAGAACACATCACAATACCACCATGCTAAGGGGCAAAGGGGAGGGTCATGCATATTCAGTTGTTATTAGCTGGGGAAGGCTAAGGGGGGGGGGGGGGGGTGTGCAGGGGCTAACATTTAAATATTGCATTGCAGAGCATAACTACAAAAAAAAAAGAAGAAGGCAGGCACGACAACAAACCAAAGAAATAAAAGCGTAAAACCAACGGCTAGACTTGAATGTGGGCCGATGTCACAGCGGCCGCCATGATGGGGGCGCTTCTAACATGGCGGCTAATTGCAGCCGGCTTACCGTTGCTCTCTGCTTGCTGCTTTTCCCTTTTTCTCTTCTTCCTTTTCCCCTGTTGGTTAGCCGCCAAAAAAATAGAAAGAAAAAAATAGACACGGACAGGAACCTTAGTTATTATATTGCAGAATGCCCCCGACATGAGACGGAGAACAGGACTCGTCTTTGTGTTTCTCATTTACTCGCTCTCTGCCCGCCGCTGCAGGCCAGACCGCGTCCCTCCCTCCTCGCCGCTCTCTCCGCCTCTCTAATCTTTTGTCTTATTCTCCTCCGCTTTGCGAGCATCCAGACGTCAGCGTGATCCTCCGCGGCGGCGGCGGCGGCTCGCCGCTCGGATTGATCCCAAAACCCGGAGCGAGTCTGCACCCTTATCTTGTCCTAGTTAGACTTTGGTGCAAGCGTTGGCCTCGTGTTGCAACGGGACGGGCTTGGGTCATGTGACCCGCCCCCCCCTTTACAGGCCTCTGACCCGGCAGCACTGGCGCCGGGTCCGTTTCAACGGACATTCAGGAGACAAGTCCGGTGCGAATTAGCCGTTAGCAGCAGCATGAACACGCGTGTGGGCGGGCCGTGGACACGCCATAAGCTCTGGGCGTCCGGCGTCTATGCTAGCTGATGTTAGCCTGGAAGGCTATACTGTTTACGGTTGCTAAGCAACACCGTCACCTGCTCTGAGAGGCCTCTGATCGTAAAGGGAAGCGGCCGCTACGACTTGTAAACCTAAAAACTTACATAGTTGTCCCGCGCTGACCAGCCGGGGTAGAGCTGCATGTGGAGCTGCCGCTCCTTCCTCGCCAGCTCGTAGTACTTGGCCTGCTCCTCTCGCGTTAGGGCGTGCCACTGAGGAGACAAACCGCACCCGTGAGCCCGGGGGAGGCGCGGCCAGGCCGCTGAGCTCTGAGCCCGGCTCGGAGGACTCACCCGCCGGCCCAGGATCTGGTTGATGGCGGCGCTCTCCTTCAGCGTGCACTCCGCCACCACCTTGGCCCGCATCTCCTTCATGTACAGCATGAAGGCGTTCAGAGGCTTCTTTATGTGGACCTGCTTCTTCTTCTCCTCCTCCTTCTTAGCGTCCGACTGTTTCCTGCGGAGGGAGGAGAGGTGAGCGGGCTCCGCCCCCTGACCCGGCACGGAGGTGAACGGCGGCGGTACTCACGAGCTGTTGAGGGAGCTGATGTCGCTGTGGGAGGACTCCTGCTTGACGTTCGGCGTGACGATGGCGGGGTGAGGGATGCCCGTGGTGTGCAAACTGTGGTGGGGGGGCACCATGTGTGGGGGGAACCTGGAGGACAGAAGACTGTGTAAATGGTCAGAATGGACACGGGTGAAATGAGAAGATGGAGCACATAAACACAAGACTGAAGGCGATGGGTTCCACTCCCACGCGCTCGATAACGGGAATGGAACCAGCCTTTAGTCACAGCGAGACAAAACGCGGGACGTCTTTGCCCTGAAAGCTACGCGCTACGTAGCAGACGTAGCACGTAGCTTAGCTAGGCTAGTCCTCGACGTGTTAACGCTTCTAATAGTAACGGAACCAACGTAATTATAAAGGTCAGCAGAGTTAGCACGTTAGCACGTTACTGCTAACCGACAGCAACATCGCCGCTGCACTAAGGCTTTGGTTGCCTGGCGACAGCAGGAGGCGGAGCAACCGCAAACCGCAATGTGAACCAATGGGAGCTGAGATTTATGCAGCGGCGACCTTTGACCTGCACGTGAGAACCGGCGAGCGCCGCTGGGGCCGTTATCGGAGGTGAAAATGTTCCGGTTCCGCTTCAGATGTTTGCTCTCCGTCCGCTTCCAACTATTATCCTCTTCTTCCCTCCGCTCCTCATCATCACTTCATCTCCAGGAAGCCATTCCAGCGCTCCTGCTCCTCACGTTAATTTATTCACGCCACGTTATTTGGACACGCCTTTCTGTGTGTGTTTACACTCCACGTGACTGTGAGAGAGGAGGAGGAGGAGGAGGAGGCAGAGGAGGAGGAGGAGGCGGCGGCGGCTCATTATCCGCCGTGTCTGGCTGCATGGCTCCGAGCCAGAAGATAATGATGAGGATAAACTCGCCAGGAACAACGAGTTTCTGTCGGAGGCCGTCTCAGGGGAGCGCCACAACGCTCCCCCTCTTCCTCTTCCTCCTCCTCTCCCTCCCTCCATCCTGGTGTTTGTGCCATGTCATCCGTTGATGGGAGCCCATCATTAGAGCGGCTGCATCTTCCTCTCTCTCTGTGCACTTGTTAAAATCTCCTCTGTTCCGAGATCTATTTTTTCTTCTTCTTCTCAACTCCTCCTCTGTCCCCCCCCCCCCCCCCCCACCTTCTCCTGCTGCCACTGCACGGCCCAGGTTATGGTTTAAACATGACGGCCATCCCT
This sequence comes from Brachionichthys hirsutus, assembly GCF_040956055.1. Lineage (NCBI taxonomy): Eukaryota > Metazoa > Chordata > Actinopteri > Lophiiformes > Brachionichthyidae > Brachionichthys > Brachionichthys hirsutus. Next base: position 409,703 of record NC_090917.1, read on the forward strand.
TTGAAGCATGGGGGCATCCTCCTCATCCTCCTCATCATCACCATCCGGGCTCATCAGCAGCGAGCGGCGCCTCGGCTCAATGTAAGCAGCACAGAAAGGGAGGCCCCGCCCACCCACCCTGGGGCTCCTACGTCTCAATCTGAACGGTAAGAACGGCTCGGGGTGAGATTGGGGGGGTCAGCAGGTGCCATTTAATTGCCGCCCCCATTCCTGTTTAATGTGTAATGATCCAGCCGGAGCGGTTTTCCCGTTTCCAAGGAAAGGGGGGGGGTATCAAAGGGCAGGCTTAAGAACAAGGGGCACGTCGGGCCTCACGCCCTCCACCTGTCACACAATATAGGCTCCACCCCATTATCAGAACGATGTCGTTCATTTGGTCCGCCCTCCTAAAAGGACGGGTGTGAGGTGCTCGCCATCGGACCGGGAACCGCATCCTAATTCCAGCTACACAGGGGGCCGGTACCGGGCTCCTTTCCTCCCGTGTTCCCGTGTGAGGAGGGAGGCGGGCTGGGGTGTGTTAAACCTCCTGTTCTCTCGGGAGCCCCCAGACCCCTCCCCATCTATTCAGTTAAACTAATTCAATTAGGAGGCCTCATCACAGGACATTAGCTCTTCCCCACGGCCAGCCCCCCCCCCCCCCCCCCGAAAGCAAAACACAAATCCCAGGAAGCATATTCAATTAACCGCACTGGAAATACGCTGATCAGTGTAGAGGGAGCAAAGCAGCAGCCAACATCTGGATAGGCCCCGCACCCGACCCCCCGACCCCCCCCAGAGGCCGCGTTGGGACAGGCTGGGGGGGGGGGGCTTGGCTTCATCCCTGGATCCAATGATGATGAGGAGGAGGAAGGAGCAGGAGGAGGAGGAGGAGCAGATTTGTTTTTTGGCTCCAAAAAACAAATCAGGAGCTTTTAGTAATCAGAAATTAATTATGTTCGCGTCCCACCAAGCGAGGACACGCGTCCCTCGCGGGGTGGGGGAGGGGGAGGGGGAGGAGTTTAACCGACACACACACACATGTATACAAGATGCCCCCCACCCCCATGGGTGCACTAACGTCCGCAGCAGCAGCACTCGAGCGGGGCCCTAATGGGCCGGACCAAAGTGCCAGCCAAGAGTCGGGGGGGCCGTGTTTGAATGTCGCGGCCCCCTCCCCGTCTGGACTCCGCCCGGCTGACGTGCAGCGGGGGTAAACGTTCTTCAGGGGGCTCATTAGAACATGATAAATAGAAGAGCCGGAGCGTCGGCCCTTTGGGGGGGCTGCTGCTCGCGGAGGTTTTGTGCATTCGACACCAAACACTCAAGAGTTCTGATCCGGCTCACCTTGACATGGACGCGTTGACAGTGAGCGCAGTGGGGTAGGGGTGTCTGAAGCCCCCCGTCGTGATTGGATAAACAGGTTGACCTTGCCTGGGAAGAAGAAAGGCGAAAAGGTAAAGGAAGCGTGTTGCTGGAGGAGCCCCCCCCGCCCCCCCGGTCTCTTTATTCTCATTTGATCGGGACAGAAATCGAGGGGCTTGCAGGGTGCAGATCAAAGGGGGGGGGGGCTCTGAACAATTTGAATGCCACAAATCTTGATAGCAATAGCTAATTAAATTTCATAACCCTTCGCTCGGTGCCGCCGGGGCGGGGCGGGGCCCCGTCCCTCCCCGAGCTGGAAGGAGGTGTTTTGTTGTGATAATTAAAGACGAGGCGCGGCTCTCTTTAATGGAGCCGTCACGCTAATTGAGGTCTACAAGTTCAAAGGAAACAATAATGAATGTAAATTTATACCAAAACAAAGTTCAGCAAATCAAAGAGCGCCGCGGCGGCGCTCGGGGCCGCGCGCTATTTAGACGGCGGCGAGAAAACGGTAAATTAACTGAGCTTAATTTGTAGCCTTTTGTCACTTTAACAAGTGTTGACAAGGGTTACCACGGGAGAGCCCCCGTGTGGAATTGTGAGTAAAATGCAAGCGATCGTAATTCATTACTCTAATTGGACCAAACAGAGACGTGCTGAAGAGTCTCTGGCTCACAGCAGGGGGGGGGGGGGGTCCCGGACAGGTGTCGGGCGTCTTCACACCTGAGAGTCTGAGGCAAGGTGCAGCTTTATGCTACGTGACGAACTCGAAGGACGTTTCCGTCTTCTCCTTCTTCATTCAAGAATTTAGCTTTAGGAATTTGGTTTCCGTGGAAACCGACAAGATGAGCTGCTCAAAGGAAGACAGGTGTGTTATTGTCTCCTGAGTAGCGCCAAGATGTCTCCGGGACTATTAAGACTTGGCACTACCGAAATCAGCCCACTAAAAGCTAGCATCCGGAAATGAGCTCGCTAAAGGTTAGCATCTGGAAATTAGCTCGCTAATGGCTAGCATCTGGAAATGAACTGGAAAAAAGTTCTGACTATTAGAACCAAGTGGTTTTTTGACACCTGATTTTTTTTTTTTATGGATCAAAAGTTGGGATAGTTTGGGAACGAGGTTTGGCTTTGGAACATTGTGGAAATAACCCGAAACCTGCTTTGGACGGATCTGAACTGGACCGTGGTTCTGATGCTGAAGCAGCAGAGTTCTACGCTCAAATGGGTTTTAGAGGACTCGAACCCAGAGGGACCCGGAATAAGAAGCCTTGCTTACTGCGGTACGAGCCATCCTAGCGGGTGGGGGATCTGGCCGACGGTCCCGGGCGACAGCGGGTAATAAGGAGATATATCTGGAGGGTGGGGAGGCCGTGGAATTCCTGCGGAACACAGACGAGAGAATAATTGTTAGAGCTGAATTCGGCTGTCGACTCGGAGCGGCGAGAATTATCCGAGGACTGACTCTTGACCCGGGTTAGCGCTGACGAGCTAATGTAGCTCATTAATGAATTAGCCGCTGAGCCCCATCGAGCCCCACATCAAACAGCAGCTGGGGCGTTAGTTCCCTTTAACAATGCAGCGAGAAGGGAACCCCAGTGCAAGGGTCCAAGGACGCAGCCCTGAGGACCCCCTCCGGAGCAAATCCTGCCAGGAATGACGATTGGATCAGATTAAACACGAGGCTCGGCGGGACATTCCAGACAGGACGTCCCGAACGCGGGACCCGAGGCGGCGGCGGGTTCACCTTTACACGCAGGAAGCAGGCGGGGAAATGATTACCTGTTTTGGGATCCACGTCTGTCTGTAGGTGAGGGGGGGGGTTCCCCGGTGTGAAGTGCTCATTGCTGTAGGTGATCAGAGGCGTGAGGGGGTGCACATGGTGGGGGTGCTGTACCACTGGAACCTTATTAGACTGACAGGAAGAGGAGGAGACAGAGAGGAAGGGGGGGACAAAAACGAAGCGTTAATATCAGGCGCTTCCGTTTTCTGGGTTCTCCTGCGGCCACAGCGAGAACGCTGAACAGGGTTCTGCAGTGTCACCCCGACTCCAGTAACACGATCTGGGGGGGGGGGGGGGGGGGGGGGGCTGCCTGTCCACATCTGAGCCCGATGTGTGATCGGGCACTTTTGAAACCACGGCTGCGGTGAGGTAATCGATCATCAGCAAACCACGAAATCAAGGCAGCGCGTGTAAATCCACAGTCATTAGCTCCTCCTCCTCCTCCTCCCAGCCCCCGCTCCCCCAGGGTTGGGGGGGGGGGCTGAAAATCCATTTCTGCGTTTTTGCCAAATGAGTTTGAGCTCTGTAATCTCCTCTTTGTGCTCTAAGTGGTGCAGGCCGCCGTCTTTCAATTACCCGAAGATTACGCTGGAGCTTTAGGCGTGCTCTGCCGTGGGAGCCCCGCCCCCTCGCCGCGCCGGCTCGCAGTCCCCCGACCGGGAGGTAACCAGATTACAGCGCTGCTGTAGATTAGACCGGTGGAAGACGGCGCTCTCACGCACCCTCAGGAGGCAGGGAGGCGGCACTAATCAGGCTTAGGGTAACATGGCCGCCGTCCAGGGCGGAGCCACGCGCCGCTCGCTGCAGAGTTAACCCGCGACAGGTCAGGACGCTGGTGGAGGCGGGACGAGCGACGATGGTAAAACAGGGTCATCCAGAACGGGCTTCTGCAGTCGCCCCGGCGGGGAAGGGAGGTGTGTGAGATGGGGGGGGGGGGGCATAGTCCCAATGAAAGATTAATGAACCCCTTCAGAACTCCAGGGAGGCAGAGAGAGACTCCTGGGACTCATTCAGCCCCGAGCTGAAAGGGCCGTGGAGGAGAGGGGTGATGGGGGGGGGGGGGGCTGGGGGGGTCATTAAAAGCAGCGTAAACCTCCTCCGTTGCATCGGCGCCTGATCCGATCGGCACATCCTGAAAGGAGGGATGAAAACAAAAGGAAAAACAATCGGGAGATGACGCCTGCCCTCGCCCCCGCCCCCCCCCTCACCTCCTCACCCCCTCCCTCGGTAATGATGTGAAAGAATGTTGTCAATTCTTCATCTCTCGGCACTGAAAGGCTTTAGTCGCCATTTAA
>NC_090917.1:414218-441040 GCF_040956055.1 Brachionichthys hirsutus
TTTAAACATGACGGCCATCCCTTTGAAGCATGGGGGCATCCTCCTCATCCTCCTCATCATCACCATCCGGGCTCATCAGCAGCGAGCGGCGCCTCGGCTCAATGTAAGCAGCACAGAAAGGGAGGCCCCGCCCACCCACCCTGGGGCTCCTACGTCTCAATCTGAACGGTAAGAACGGCTCGGGGTGAGATTGGGGGGGTCAGCAGGTGCCATTTAATTGCCGCCCCCATTCCTGTTTAATGTGTAATGATCCAGCCGGAGCGGTTTTCCCGTTTCCAAGGAAAGGGGGGGGGTATCAAAGGGCAGGCTTAAGAACAAGGGGCACGTCGGGGCCTCACGCCCTCCACCTGTCACACAATATAGGCTCCACCCCATTATCAGAACGATGTCGTTCATTTGGTCCGCCCTCCTAAAAGGACGGGTGTGAGGTGCTCGCCATCGGACCGGGAACCGCATCCTAATTCCAGCTACACAGGGGGCCGGTACCGGGACGCCGGTACCGGTACCGGCGTCCCGGTACCGGTACCGGGACGCCGGTACCGGTACCGGGCTCCTTTCCTCCCGTGTTCCCGTGTGAGGAGGGAGGCGGGCTGGGGTGTGTTAAACCCTCCTGTTCTCTCGGGAGCCCCCAGACCCCTCCCCATCTATTCAGTTAAACTAATTCAATTAGGAGGCCTCATCACAGGACATTAGCTCTTCCCCACGGCCAGCCCCCCCCCCCCCCCGAAAGCAAAACACAAATCCCAGGAAGCATATTCAATTAACCGCACTGGAAATACGCTGATCAGTGTAGAGGGAGCAAAGCAGCAGCCAACATCTGGATAGGCCCCGCACCCGACCCCCCGACCCCCCCCAGAGGCCGCGTTGGGACAGGCTGGGGGGGGGGGCTTGGCTTCATCCCTGGATCCAATGATGATGAGGAGGAGGAAGGAGCAGGAGGAGGAGGAGGAGCAGATTTGTTTTTTGGCTCCAAAAAACAAATCAGGAGCTTTTAGTAATCAGAAATTAATTATGTTCGCGTCCCACCAAGCGAGGACACGCGTCCCTCGCGGGGTGGGGGAGGGGGAGGGGGAGGAGTTTAACCGACACACACACACATGTATACAAGATGCCCCCCACCCCCATGGGTGCACTAACGTCCGCAGCAGCAGCACTCGAGCGGGGCCCTAATGGGCCGGACCAAAGTGCCAGCCAAGAGTCGGGGGGGCCGTGTTTGAATGTCGCGGCCCCCTCCCCGTCTGGACTCCGCCCGGCTGACGTGCAGCGGGGGTAAACGTTCTTCAGGGGGCTCATTAGAACATGATAAATAGAAGAGCCGGAGCGTCGGCCCTTTGGGGGGGGCTGCTGCTCGCCGGAGGTTTTGTGCATTCGACACCAAACACTCAAGAGTTCTGATCCGGCTCACCTTGACATGGACGCGTTGACAGTGAGCGCAGTGGGGTAGGGGTGTCTGAAGCCCCCCGTCGTGATTGGATAAACAGGTTGACCTTGCCTGGGAAGAAGAAAGGCGAAAAGGTAAAGGAAGCGTGTTGCTGGAGGAGCCCCCCCCGCCCCCCCGGTCTCTTTATTCTCATTTGATCGGGACAGAAATCGAGGGGCTTGCAGGGTGCAGATCAAAGGGGGGGGGGGCTCTGAACAATTTGAATGCCACAAATCTTGATAGCAATAGCTAATTAAATTTCATAACCCTTCGCTCGGTGCCGCCGGGGCGGGGCGGGGCCCCGTCCCTCCCCGAGCTGGAAGGAGGTGTTTTGTTGTGATAATTAAAGACGAGGCGCGGCTCTCTTTAATGGAGCCGTCACGCTAATTGAGGTCTACAAGTTCAAAGGAAACAATAATGAATGTAAATTTATACCAAAACAAAGTTCAGCAAATCAAAGAGCGCCGCGGCGGCGCTCGGGGCCGCGCGCTATTTAGACGGCGGCGAGAAAACGGTAAATTAACTGAGCTTAATTTGTAGCCTTTTGTCACTTTAACAAGTGTTGACAAGGGTTACCACGGGAGAGCCCCCGTGTGGAATTGTGAGTAAAATGCAAGCGATCGTAATTCATTACTCTAATTGGACCAAACAGAGACGTGCTGAAGAGTCTCTGGCTCACAGCAGGGGGGGGGGGGGGGTCCCGGACAGGTGTCGGGCGTCTTCACACCTGAGAGTCTGAGGCAAGGTGCAGCTTTATGCTACGTGACGAACTCGAAGGACGTTTCCGTCTTCTCCTTCTTCATTCAAGAATTTAGCTTTAGGAATTTGGTTTCCGTGGAAACCGACAAGATGAGCTGCTCAAAGGAAGACAGGTGTGTTATTGTCTCCTGAGTAGCGCCAAGATGTCTCCGGGACTATTAAGACTTGGCACTACCGAAATCAGCCCACTAAAAGCTAGCATCCGGAAATGAGCTCGCTAAAGGTTAGCATCTGGAAATTAGCTCGCTAATGGCTAGCATCTGGAAATGAACTGGAAAAAAGTTCTGACTATTAGAACCAAGTGGTTTTTTGACACCTGATTTTTTTTTTTATGGATCAAAAGTTGGGATAGTTTGGGAACGAGGTTTGGCTTTGGAACATTGTGGAAATAACCCGAAACCTGCTTTGGACGGATCTGAACTGGACCGTGGTTCTGATGCTGAAGCAGCAGAGTTCTACGCTCAAATGGGTTTTAGAGGACTCGAACCCAGAGGGGACCCGGAATAAGAAGCCTTGCTTACTGCGGTACGAGCCATCCTAGCGGGTGGGGGATCTGGCCGACGGTCCCGGGCGACAGCGGGTAATAAGGAGATATATCTGGAGGGTGGGGAGGCCGTGGAATTCCTGCGGAACACAGACGAGAGAATAATTGTTAGAGCTGAATTCGGCTGTCGACTCGGAGCGGCGGAGAATTATCCGAGGACTGACTCTTGACCCGGGTTAGCGCTGACGAGCTAATGTAGCTCATTAATGAATTAGCCGCTGAGCCCCATCGAGCCCCACATCAAACAGCAGCTGGGGCGTTAGTTCCCTTTAACAATGCAGCGAGAAGGGAACCCCAGTGCAAGGGTCCAAGGACGCAGCCCTGAGGACCCCCTCCGGAGCAAATCCTGCCAGGAATGACGATTGGATCAGATTAAACACGAGGCTCGGCGGGACATTCCAGACAGGACGTCCCGAACGCGGGACCCGAGGCGGCGGCGGGTTCACCTTTACACGCAGGAAGCAGGCGGGGAAATGATTACCTGTTTTGGGATCCACGTCTGTCTGTAGGTGAGGGGGGGGGTTCCCCGGTGTGAAGTGCTCATTGCTGTAGGTGATCAGAGGCGTGAGGGGGTGCACATGGTGGGGGTGCTGTACCACTGGAACCTTATTAGACTGACAGGAAGAGGAGGAGACAGAGAGGAAGGGGGGGACAAAAACGAAGCGTTAATATCAGGCGCTTCCGTTTTCTGGGTTCTCCTGCGGCCACAGCGAGAACGCTGAACAGGGTTCTGCAGTGTCACCCCGACTCCAGTAACACGATCTGGGGGGGGGGGGGGGGGGGGGGGGGCTGCCTGTCCACATCTGAGCCCGATGTGTGATCGGGCACTTTTGAAACCACGGCTGCGGTGAGGTAATCGATCATCAGCAAACCACGAATCAAGGCAGCGCGTGTAAATCCACAGTCATTAGCTCCTCCTCCTCCTCCTCCAGCCCCCGCTCCCCCAGGGTTGGGGGGGGGGGCTGAAAAATCCATTTCTGCGTTTTTGCCAAATGAGTTTGAGCTCTGTAATCTCCTCTTTGTGCTCTAAGTGGTGCAGGCCGCCGTCTTTCAATTACCCGAAGATTACGCTGGAGCTTTAGGCGTGCTCTGCCGTGGGAGCCCCGCCCCCTCGCCGCGCCGGCTCGCAGTCCCCCGACCGGGAGGTAACCAGATTACAGCGCTGCTGTAGATTAGACCGGTGGAAGACGGCGCTCTCACGCACCCTCAGGAGGCAGGGAGGCGGCACTAATCAGGCTTAGGGTAACATGGCCGCCGTCCAGGGCGGAGCCACGCGCCGCTCGCTGCAGAGTTAACCCGCGACAGGTCAGGACGCTGGTGGAGGCGGGACGAGCGACGATGGTAAAACAGGGTCATCCAGAAACGGGCTTCTGCAGTCGCCCCGGGCGGGGAAGGGAGGTGTGTGAGATGGGGGGGGGGGGCATAGTCCCAATGAAAGATTAATGAACCCCTTCAGAACTCCAGGGAGGCAGAGAGAGACTCCTGGGACTCATTCAGCCCCGAGCTGAAAGGGCCGTGGAGGAGAGGGGTGATGGGGGGGGGGGGGCTGGGGGGGTCATTAAAAGCAGCGTAAACCTCCTCCGTTGCATCGGCGCCTGATCCGATCGGCACATCCTGAAAGGAGGGATGAAACAAAAGGAAAAACAATCGGGAGATGACGCCTGCCCTCGCCCCCGCCCCCCCCCCTCACCTCCTCACCCCCTCCCTCGGTAATGATGTGAAAGAATGTTGTCAATTCTTCATCTCTCGGCACTGAAAGGCTTTAGTCGCCATTTAAATGAGTTCTTTTGTCCAGGGGCCCCCGCCATTGAGGAGACGGTTCCAAACGGCCGTCCACGGAGGCCACATTTAGACAGCAAGGAGGGGGGGGGGGGGGGGGGGGGGGGCTGGACTCATGTGGTGCGCTTCCAACCCCCGACAGCCAGGGGGCAGTGCTGAGACAGGAAGTCATCCATCAAAGCATCGTCCTGAATCAGGTGTTCATGAAACAGATTTCACCGCATGAATATATCCGTGTGGGACGGCCAACCCCCCTCCGGCGGACCCCCCCACCGGTGGACACCCCGACAGGAAGACGACAGGTAGCGCGTCTCTGGTCGGTCAGGTGACTTCCTCTGGTCCTCAAGCAGCTCACCTATTGGCTGTTGACCCCGCGTGATGTCATGGTGTCACATGAGGGGGGGGGGGGGGGGTGGAGGTCGGACAGGAAGAAGCTGTTGGCCTCGCGTTTCCCGCCTGGCGGCCCCTAAACGTGGAGGTGGCGACCTCACCGGGTGTGGGGGGGCGGCTGGGGCCTCCCTGCTTTATGTCATGATATGATGAGATGTCACAACAGCTAGCGGCGTGCTAATGAGCTGGAGGGAGGCCGGGGGGGGGGGCACAAAGAGGAGGGGATGACAGTGATGGGTTGAGGTTCTCCTCAGCAAGCAAAAAAGAAAAGGCTCCTCCCAAGGTCTGAGGGGGGGGGGGCAGGAGATGCCCCCTGCAGGAGGCCCTCCTAGCAGGAGATGCTAGCACCGTTAGCACAAATCAATCCTCAGACTCCTGAACGAATGGAAGCCCAGCTCTGGCGAGGAGCGGCGGAGGAGGCGGCGTGGGGGTGTCGATCGCGTCTCCGAGGGCCCGGGGCCGCCGCGCTCCTCGCCGCGCTCCTCGCCGCGCTCCTCAGAGTCCCCGTTGAAAGCCACGCCATCAAGGCGGCGAGCGGGCCGGCGGCGCTCACCTCATTCTACGTTTCGCGCTTCAGACGCCATCACCATCAAATCAAGAACGGCGCTCGACTCTGAGAATCCGAAACCGATCATTTCAGGCCTTCGGATGTTTAACACGCGTCAGACGACCACGACCCCCCCACGCCCCCCCCCAGACCTTCATCGTGAAGAGGAGCGGCGCCGCTACTCACCCAGCTGCTCAGGTTGAGGTTCCAGCAGCCCAGCAGCCCGGGGGCCACGACTCCTGCCTGAGCTCCCGCCTCCTCCGGCCCGGCTGAAGCTCCACCCCGAAGGTACATGACCTCCTCGGCCCCGCCCCCTCCCCCTCCTTCCCTCTCTCCAGCAGGGAGGAGAAACTCTCTCGCTTCTCTTGGCCGCGCTTCTCCTCCACTTCTTCTTTGTGCGTTTGCTCCTCAGCTCCTTCCTCCACCGAGTGTGTGCGCCTGTTTACGGTCCCCCCCCCTCGCCGTGCAGGCGTGTGACCGTAGCGCCCCCCCCCCCCCACGCTTTTTTTAAACACCTCTCAAGGTCTGAGGCCTAGTTTCTCCACCCGCATCCCTCCAGCCTCCAAAAATAAACTCAAATCCGCCGCTCCTTCCTCCTCGCTCCTTCTTCCTTCCTCCTCGCGGCCGGCAGCCTCCTCTTCGCTCAAAGTTTTGATGCCGATGACAAGAAGCAGAGAAAGTGAACGCCGGACAGAGCAGGTAGGACTGCGAGCAGCTTTTCAGCGCTGCTCCTGTTATTACCCAAATCCCTGCAGCACGAGTGTGTGCGTGTGTGTGTGTGTGTGTGTGTGTGTGTGTGTGTGTGTGTGTGTGTGTGTGTGTGTGTGTGTGTGTGTGTGTGTGTGTGTGTGTGTGTGTGTGTGTGTGTGTGTGTGTGCGTGTGTGTGCGTGTGTGTGTGCGTGTGTGTGCGTGCGTGTGTGGGCTCTCTCTGCCTGCAGGAGGCCCACAGACGAACTGGCAGCTTGAAAAGCTTTGGCTACAAGGTAAAGCGAGAGACGGAGACAAAGAGGAGAGAGCAGGAGACGGAGGGATGGAAAGGAAGACAACAACATCCACAAAGGGGGGGGGGGGGGGCAGCAAAGTGTGGCCAACAGTCACTTTGCTGCTCCACGCCGACAGTCCCCGCCTCACTTCAGCGAGAGCTCTGACACGGCCATCACGCCGGCGTCTTTACTCCCGTCTCCATTCAAGGCCTGCAGCCCCCCCTCGCCGCCCCCCCGCCGTTTCACCTTCACATCCCGTTATTCCTCCCGACGTCGGACTCAAACGACGACAATCCGCCGGTTAGGAAACCCAAACCGAGCGCCGTTTCCACCGGTTCAGACGCGGACGGTATTTTATGTTATTTTATTTTAGGTTTTCATTCACTCTTTTTTTTATTCATTAAATCTGTCGATAAAATAAAAACATTTTTTTTACATTCTTTACATGGCTGAGGTTTTTTTGGTTTTTTTGGTCCCACATTTATTATTTAATTCTAGTAAAATACAAAAACATTTGTTAAAAAAAGAAAAGAACCTTTTTATAAAAAGAAACATTTAGTTTTTTTACGTGAAATATTATTTTTAATTCTAAAATTTCTCCCAACCTTGAATCTAAAACCTTTAATTCCCTGCAACACGGCGAAGCGGCAGATTAAATACGAAGCGTCTCCGTCCCGGCTCGGCTGATGAAGGCTGATGAAGAGGAGGAGGATGAGGACGGCATGGTGGGAATAATCAGGAATTTTAAAAGATGAAGACTCAAAACACGCTCTTCCTCGTTTTGTCCCGCGGTCGTTCGTCCTCCGCCGCCGGTCCCCCGGTCCCCCGGTCCCCCGGCCCGCCGTCCTGAGGCCCTCAGAGACAAAACAAAGCCCCGTCCTGTCCTTTACACGCCGTGGACAATAGGGTGGGGGCTCCGGCCTGACAAGTAAAAGAGCCCCAACAAGGCGGCGGCTAATTGCCTGCCCTCCCTCCATTCACGCGGCCGCCACGCTCCTGCCATCGCCTTTTGTCCCACGTGCACGCTCTTGAGCAAACTGCCATTCCGCCAGCGAGTGACGGACAGCGCCCGATCACCCGGCAACAGCGGCATCAACGCCACCGCAGGGGGCGGGAAAAAAAGCACCCCGCCATCGTCTGAGGCGGAAAGACGGCAAAAACTTTAGCAACACAATCCGACGTGAAAAAATAAAAAGACGATCACATGAATTAAAATGAGATAAATAGTCAAAAGGAAAATGTATCCGTCACTTTATTCTAGAATAATTAAGGAAATGATAAAAATCAGATTTATTTAAATCAAAGCTGATTTTAAAATATATTTACTTTATTAATAGAAGTAAACTTAACAGAAGAATGACAGAAATGCAGATAAAAACCTTTAAATGGCTCCATTGTAAATAAAGGACACTTATCAATAACATGTAATTCCATCCTGTGTTTATGCTCAATAATCCCATTTAGTCCGTCTCAGAATAATCCAGCCTGTCAGGCTGTCAGGACAAAACAATCAAACACAGCCTTTCATTATCCAAATCGTCAATCTGTCACTTAGCAGCAGAAGTGATATAAATGAGCTAAAGACAGCCGCGGCGGCGGCGGCGGCGGCTAAACGGCGGCTGAACGGCGCCGGTCCGGGGCGGCGGAGCCTTACCATCTAAACGCGCTGGCTTCGGGATGCTGCTCGGCTCCTGGTTAAAACAAGCATGCTGCCAGTCGTGGTCGTGCACAGACTCCAAGCAGACTCCCACCGCCATGGCAGCCACTAATCCACTGGGGGGCAGCACCTCGTCGACGGCAGCCCCTCGCTCGCGCCCGATGGCTTCAGCCGATAAGAGACCGGGCCGGGGCGGCCTGGGACGGCAGCCCTCGGAGGACCGGCACCGGCACCGGCACCGGGACCGGCTCGCTCACGCGTCCACAGCCGGGCGGCTCGCCTCCGCGTCTGACCGGGAATCCCTCGGTCCCCCTCGCCCATCTTCACACCCCCCCAATAAGCCCTTTTGTGTCCGTCTCTCTTTCTTTGATAAGTTGAAAGAACAACAAAAAGCGGGAAGAGAAAGCGAGCGGCTTTCATGGAGCGCCGCGGCAGACACAAAGCGAGCGGCGTGCCGTCTACGGAGGCGCCCTAACTTGGCCAAACTCAAGCAGCGGGGCGTCGCTCGCCATGTCAGTAATCCCCCCCCCCCGGACTAGCCGCGCTCCATTCACCGCTAGTCACACTGCATTAAATGCAAACTCACAACCAGGAACGCCGGGAAGAAGGTCGAAGAAAGCGTTCCGGTCCGGAATGTCGACGCCGATGCCTCGGAGGAAACCGCCACAGAAAGGAAGCGACACCCGAAACCGAACCGGCGAGCAGCAGCAGAACGGCCCGGACCGGAACCCAGCCGGAACGTTCAGCCGGAACGTTCAGCCGGAACGTTCAGCCGGAACGTTCAGCCGGAACCCAGCCGGAACGCCCAGCCGGCCGACTGGCGGCTGCAGCAGAGGACGCCGCTCTTAAAGCCGCGATCCGACCGTCCACCGCTGTGAGCCTTTAAACCGCAGCAACAAAAATCACGATTGATCTTCAAATAGCGATAACTGAAAAGATCAAAAAGATTAAACACACACAAAAGAGTTTTGCGCTGACTTACCATCTTATTCTGCTCTTTTTGAAAGTTTAAATAAATAAGGGCTCGCTCAGAGCCGCGGCCGCAGCGTCCCGGGTTCCGGCGTGTGAACTTTCACTTTGTTTGTGCCGCCGTGCCTTTTTTCCCCGCGTTCGACTTTAAACGGCGCCGGCGCTCTGAAGCAGCAGAAATTATCTCGCCACCTCGCTCAGCTCTGATGCTTTGGCCGCTAACTTTGGAAGGGCCTTTACTACTGCATCAAAATTAGCATTGTCAAAGCGGTTAATGAATATTAATAGTGTATTTGTCATTGGAGCTGGCCCAGCGCTGAACTCCGAGGCGTCCATCAGGGACAAGATTAAGCACACAATTATTTCTGACTGACAGGAACCAAATCTGGAAGATTTCTTTTTTTTTTACTCCAACAATTTAAAGGAAAAGACCGCGCCTCATCTTAAGGCACCTCCCACGAGACGGGACAAGATTAATACGCTTTTAATGAAGCCGGATTTCAGGAGGAGGATCTAGAAATGTTTTCAATCTTAAGCATTTTATGGATTTTAAGTTTACATTTATTTATTTTTGATAAAGACGAGGATTTTTTTTTTTTGCCGCCGCTGGTAAATCTGACATGAAACATTGATTAAAAACCTGGACCTCCGGCGTTCCCGGAGTTCCCGGCGGAACGCCGAGGACCACACAGGCAGCCTCCAGCAGCTCCTCCCGCTGCATCCCGGAGCGGAACGGCGCCGGCTCCGTCGGGCCGCGGCTTCTGCACCGTTTTCCATCAATCGAGCCGCAGATTTAAATCTAAATAATGACGCTCCGTCTCTGCCGCCGCGGCGAGCACGGATGAAACGAACCTGCCCGGAACATGAATACCTGGAAGGTTCATCTCGGACATCCCTTTGCTTCATTTTTAAACGCCGGCCTTTGAACGCAGCTCCGTGCCGCCGCCGAACGCTAAATTTAAACGTCTGCTCCTTTCTGAAGAACGAAATAAAGAGAAAAGAATGAAACAAACATGGCAGACGAGCGGCGCCGACGCCAGCAGCCCGGTGAGTTCAGGGGTCAAGCTGCGGGCTCACCTTGGGGCGCCGGGCCCCCGCCGACCACCCTGCCGGCCCCCTAATACCATTAGCAACCCTTAGATGAACAAACTAAATTGGGCTTTTGTTCTGCCGGTGCAGATCCAAATCCAGATGGAGCTGCAGAACCGAGCAGAACCGAGCAGAACCGTCAGCGGGCGGCGCCGCCGCCTCAAGCTTTACGGGGCATTTCATTAAAAGCAGCCGAAATAATCGATCCAGCAAAATTAGGGAAGCAAACAGAATCAGAAATCTGATTCTGCTAATTATTGAGTAAATAAAATGTTTTTAAATTGTTGCTGAAAATGTCAGAAATAAAATCAGTTTTAATTCAGAGGAATAAATTAATATTAACAAATGTGACCTACGGGCGTTGGGTGGGTAACGTGTTCGCTGTGACAGACGCCAAATCCGGTCCGGTGTCGTCTGGGGGGGGGGGGGGGGTGATCTCATCAGCTCGTATCAAATTAACTCTCCGACTCTGAAACGTATTGATCTGCTATTAAAGCAGCAGCGTGAGTGCTGGAGGTGACTCGGACTTCAAACCCGACCACATGAAACACGGGGCTTTGATCCGCCGCTCCGATCTGGAGAGGGGGCTTCAGAGGGCCCCCCCCCACCCCACAGTCCTGCCTCTTTTCTCCCGCTCACCCCGGGCCGGGCTCCGGCTCCGAACGCCGCGAGAACCGGCGGAGAGACGGCGAGCAACGTTCAATCGCACAAAGTCACACACACACAGATCTCCTCTCCTCCTGCACACGCACACGCGCACACACGCACACGCGCACACACACACGCGCACACACACACACACACACACACTCACACACAGAAAATGCAATATGATGTCTAAACACGTGGAGAGTACGGCGGCATTAAAATTCAGTGTTGATACGACACGGCGTGTAAAAAGGTCGGCGCTGAGAGCGGCGTCGTCGAGTGGGGGCCGATGGCGTCGTCGAGTGGGGGCCGATGGCGGCCCCACTGTGCTGGAGGCAAGTCTCCCTGCCTGCATTTCATTTTGCGCCACTGGGTGGAGGTAGCAGTTAACGTTTCCTCCGCCCGCCGCACCAACGGAGGGTCCGGAAATCCCACCCGGGGCTCGCGCCTCAAAACCCCCCCAGCAGGAAGCGGCTTCCGGAGCTGAGCCGCTAACTTAGCAGGGCGGAGGAAAGGAATAGGAACGGCTAAATGAATCATCGGCAGGACGGTGTTTGCGCTCAGGGGCGGGGGGGCGGGGGGCGGGGGGTAAGCTGCTTCTGTTTAATTAAGAGGCTGAAACAGATGACAAATGCGAGACAGTTAAACATTTAATGTGTGCTTATCCCCCCCCCCCTCATTTATTGAGCTGGGCTGCGAGCGCGGCGCCGTGACGAGGCGACGCGCTCGCCGCCGCCGCCGCCGCCTGACAATCGTTTTGACTGTTTGATGAGAAGGAAATGGATTACGCGATAAATCAAATAAATAGTGCAGATCGTTTTGTTTCTGTGTACAGCAAAAAAACAAAAGAGTTTTAACAGAAATTAATTATGTATATTTGTAGGAGGAGCATCGTCAAAAATAAAGTATTCAATTAAAAATGAATCAAAGGCGTGGCTTCTCCTTCATTCCACCTGACGCAGGTTCTCCCTGTTGTGTTCCTGCAGCTCCTCGCCTGGAGTCAATGTCAAAGGCAGCGAAAATACAGGAGGAACACCGCCCGCGGCGCCCCCCCCCCCACCCACCTGCAACACATCACCCAAAGTTATCGCTTCCGATGTGACAAAAATGAGAAACAAAAAAAATATCTCGCACACGCACACGCACACACACACACACACACACGCACGCACGCACACACACACACACACGCACGCCGCTGCTGCTGGGATGGGGAGAGCTAAAAAAGCAAAAAGGAGGGAGGAAAAGAAGAAAAGGAGGAGGAGGTGGAAGAGAAGAGCCATGTGCCACGAGCATATATAAGAGAAACCTTCACCAATTAGTGGGGAGAAGCGGGAGAAGCGGGAGAAGCGGGAGAAGCGGGCGAGGGAGCTGCCGCGGCGCCGGCACTCAAAGCGCCAGGCCTCGCGGCGAAGCTGTCATGTCGGCAGGATTGATCAACAGGCCTGCTATTCCTAATGGCATGTTGTCATGAAGCTGCAGCCATGGGGAGCCACCTGCCTCGTCCTGCGCGCGTGTGTGTGCGTGTGTGTGTGTGTGTGTGTGTGTGTGCACGCGTGCGTGAAAGATGGCGGTACTGCAGCAGTCGTTCCCATTCTGTGGCCGTATATCTTTTACTAACAATTTAAAAACAGCCTGGAAGCCTCCTCCCACTCTCTGGCATCCCCCCCCACCCCCCCGAAGGTGTTGCCATCCTGGGACGTGTTTTTATTTTTTATCCACCGGAGGAAAACCCGACGGATGCAAAATGCGTTTGGGAAAATGTAAATAAAACGTGGCTCGGCAACAAGGATAATTAATGCGAGGGGGGGGGGGGGGTATTTCTAGCTGACAGTAGCTCCTGTGAAACGCTGCGCTATTTAAAGCTAACTGTTTGATCGTGGCTAGCTAAGCAATAAGCTGTGATCGGGGCTAGCTTAGCAATAAGATGGAATAATCAGCGAATACGAGCCGTCCCGCTAAATGTCATCGCACAATCGTTTTGTAAAATTACATAAGAAACGTTTCGTTTTCCGTATTTTTAACCAAAAATAGAAATCCCAATGTCAAAGCGCCGCCTCGGCGGCCGAAAACGCCTGACCTTGCTAACAACAAAGGTCAAATAAAAGTTAGAGAACTTGAGCGTTCAAGGTGCGACGGCTGCTTGGCGTGCGCGTCACGTACAGCTAACCTTTTTATCGGGCGCGCCTGTGGTCTCATCAGTCGATGAAATTCTTTGCCCCGCGGCGGCGGCTTAGCCGAGGGACACGGACCAATAGAAAAGTATTTCATTGTGTTAGCATTTCAAATGGCGAGTGGAGGGCGTTCGGTGGGGCGGTGGGGGGGCGCTAGCCGATCGTTGCCAGCGGAATTAATTGCCTACTCTGAGAATAATGTCCCTTATCCGCGATTCTCGGAGGGCCGAATGCTAGCAGAGGCCATTTTTTTTTTGTTCTTCAAAAAGAAGAGCGCTTAACCGGGGGGGGGGGGGGTTAGCTCAGCCTCCTTCAGGCCAGGAAAAATAATCGGAAGCGCTGAACCAAACTAATCCGCACGCCAATTAAAAACGCAGAATCTATTCCACCTGACGCGAAATACTTTCAAATTTAATTATACGTTTATTACCAATGCCGAACAATAAGTTGATTAATAGACAACAAATATTTTTGAGAAATAAAGCGCTGGGCTTTCAGCCGGCGCTCGATAAATGGCTCAAGATGGAGCGACGCCGGCGGCGCGGCTAGCCCTTTATTTAAGGGGATTTAAGCTCAGGCTCCGTTACACATCGGCCAAACAGAGGCAATGACCCTCACCGATATCGGTGCATCTTTTAGCCGCATCTTAATCTAACCTTTAGAAAGCGCAGCAGCTTTTCAAACCCAAAACAGCATTAAGAACGAGCATTGTTGGGTAGGAGGCCGCCCTGGGAGAAGGGTCCACGGAGGGAGCCGGGGTGGGATCCCTCTGGAAGAAACAGCTGCTTCTGCACTCCAATCAGTGGGAAACAAAACCGGACCCCGCTGCAAGAAAACTGATTATCGTTAAGCTGGCGGGGGCGTCCCGAACGTTCCGGCCTTCCTTATCGACCTCCACGGGCCGGTTCGCTCTAGGTGTCAATTTCATCCCGCGGCAGATGGACGGGCGAATTGGCAGCGGCCCCCCCATCACGCGCCTCTCCGTTCGCTCATTGTGAATTCAGCCAGCGAAGTCAATCTTATTAACTTCCGCGCCGGTTCACACATGACATTTTCTTCCATTTTCTCGCCGACATCAAAAACATCAATTAGCAGCTCGAAAATGGGAAGGAGCGAATGACAGAGCCCGATAACGGCGACTCATTTGAAGCCGAGGGTAAATCTACGCGCCGGTTCCGAATGTGTTCATTACAATTGCCTTTTCAAAGAAGACCTCCAAATAGCAAAGAAATTAAATTTATCTCCTAGAAATGTCCAGAAATTGTCCCCCCCCCCCTTCTCTCTCTCTCTTTTTTATCTCTCAGCCTCAGTGGGCGACACAAAGCATCGCCGCGCTGCAGTTGCTTTTTCTCATTACAACAGATCACAACTCCCACAGAAGTTGAAACCCGGCGGAACCCAGAAAAAACGGTTTAAAAAGGTTCCTTTAAAGCCGGCGGTAAAGTAAGCGACCGGCGACCCGCAGATTTAACAAAGATACCAGACGATGAATGCAGCGTCGATTTTTACCCAACGAGGTAAAACGGATTATTTATAAATCTTCACAATTTTTATTTTTTATTCGCATTTAACGATTTTCATTTAAAATCGGCTTTTATAATTTCTCAGAGCGATATTACAATTTAAAGTTTCTCAAACCGAATTATTATTATTTTTTACAATTTTGTCCATCTGAGATGTGAAACAATATTTTTTTCAGCCGATATTTCTTTTGCATCTTTAAATAAAATCTTTACATTTCTCGTACGAATTCAGGATTTTTTGGGGGGGGGGCAATTTTAAAAGAATATACGTATTTTCTTTGCATGGATAGGAGCTCCCATTTTCTCCTCATTGATCATTTCCTGCCCCCCCCCCACCATCAAAACGTGAAACCCAAACCTGCACATTAACGTGGCGCTCCGTCACCGGCCGGCGTGTAACTCAATAAACCTCGGCCCCCAACCTTTAAGTAAGGGGCTATTTTTTGCCGATATCCAAACATTGTCAGACGGCCCCTCATTCTTGAGTTACATTTCCGAGGGGGGGACGACGACAAAAGCAACTTTAGCAGAGGTGGGGGCGCACGGAGCCGTGAGGATCACGTTCCTCCGGCCCATTGATTTCTGATCTTTTGACATTGTTTCGTTGCTTTTTATTTTCTTGCCCGTCTTTTATTCCATGTCACAAAAGACAGCGACGTCCAAACAAGTGCCGGTTCTAAATCTACTATCTGTCAGGGGGGGGGGGGGCTCTTCCCGGCATTAAAGCGCCCGAACGCTCCGAAGCAGTGCCGAGAACCAGCGGGATGAAAGTATCACTCTTTAGAATGGAGGCTAATCAGATTTCGGATCGCCGGCGGTAACCAATACCGGGTCATCGCCGGGCCGGACCTCGAGGAGAGAGGCCGGACCTTTTTGTACCGTCGCCCCAAAACGCAACACGGCAGCGGTGGGTCGCGTGCCGTCAGCGCCATTAAGCAACTAATCGGGTTCTACTAAATTATGCTTAAAGTGCAAATATAACTACTGACCCCCCCGCCCCCCCAATCCAGACAGTAATGTTGCTATTGGAGACACAAATGGACTTTCAATGAACCGCCAGAACATCCTGATATTTAATGACAAATTAGACAAAAGAAATAGTTCAGTGACAAAAGAGTTTGTGTTTTTGTCCGATTTATATTCTGAATATGTTCAGCGGTTTTTAGTAATTAAAGAAAATGTTGAAAATTAAATGGTTATAAATTTAAGAATATCTAAACCAAAAGTAACATTTTTATAGCGTCTGAACCGTATCAGGATCACTTCACTAAACTTTGTAGAAATCCGTTTCGTCAATTTTTGTGCGTGTGGCTTTTTTCCCTTTTCTTTTTTTTACAGTACAAAAAAATTATCGAAAACATTTAGGAGAATAAAAATCAGCCTCTTCTGTATCTGATCGATGGAAATCAGAAAATAAATAGGGAAACGCTTTGAGAATGTATTTTCCTGTGAATTGTATCTGGATAATTATTTCGTTTTACTGGCTCCTTTGTTTATTGGGTTTCATTAAAGTTCTCTCCAGAAGTGCTGCAGAGAACTTTTTATTTTATTTTATTTATTCCTGAACCAAATTTGAAGCGCTCCCGAAAATCTCTCCGATTTTATTCAGCGGTTTTTGCAAAATTAGAAAAACAAAAAACAAAAAACACAAACAAGGTTCCGTTGAGTAAATCTTGTTTCCGTTCATCCTCATCCAAACTAACCAACAATAAAACCGCAGGTAACCAACGGCAACAACTCCATCAGCCGCCGCCGCCTCGATCCCTCTGCAGTGACCTCTGTTGTGCGTTTGTTCGCGTCCGGATGCTGCCGGCGCCGCCCGTCCATGGGCTGACCTTGAGCGTGTTACTCCTGAGGGGTGGCCGACGCCCCTTCACCCGGCCCTTTAAATGACGTTTGGGCTTTCACGAGGCGCCGCTTTAACGAGACGAGGTTAATTGGCTCGCCGACATCCTCTGAGCCTCCAAGTCCATTTCCTGGAGTTTCCACTTTAGCAGCAAACACTTCAGCTTCATTTCAACTTCTTAAAGGCGGTGGGGGTCACGGGGTGACGGTGGAGGGGGAGGGGGGTGTTTGCATATTTAACTTCTGCCTAATCTCCAAGTGCGTGTTAGCGGTCGGAGACGGCAGCCAAACCGCAGCTCCCGTTTCTAAAGTCTCCAAAGCAAACGCTCCGGCTCCTGAGGCCCCGGCTCCCGAGGCCCCGGCTCCCGAGGCTCCGGCTCCCGAGGCCCCGGCTCCTGAGGCCCCGGCTCCCGAGGCCCCGGCTCCCGAGGCCCCGGCCCCCGGTGGTGGATGGCTGCTGCTGATTGGACGCGAGGGGAGCCGCTGCACCATGATTAGCCCCTCCTCAAATGACGGGGCCTTCACTTGCTATTAGGAACCAGATGATGTGGATCCGATGTGACTGAAAGACCTTCTAATAGACACTGGTGCAAATGTGTTAAGTGCAGTGTCTCCCGGGGGGGGGGGGGGGGGGGTCGTTGCTGCGGCGACCGGAGAACTCACCGCTAATTCAATCCATCTTCATTTACAAGCGCCATTGATGGATAGTTAGCATCAGCGAGCGACACGGCGCTGAAACGGCTGAGGCGCGCGTGTTTGTGTGTGTGCGTGTGTGTGCGGGGGGGGGGGCAGCTACACACTACTGCGCTGGACAGCAGGATTCGGTATCCGGGTCAGGGAGCGTCCTTCACACACGCTCGCGGTGACCCAACACAGCCGGGCTTATTATAGCACGCACACACACACACACACACACACACACACACACGGCCGTGGCGGGGGCCAGCGGCTGGCTCTATATTCAGAACACGCCGGGCTGTGCGTCTTAATTATGGGCCCTGAAAGGAGTCGGGTTCTGAAATGAGGCCCTTCCGGTCGTTACGGGACCGCCGCCTCGGAACGCCGCGGTGGTGATGATGATGATGATGATGATGACGAGGAGGAGGAGGAGCGTCAGCACAGCGCTCAATGCGATTATCTCTCCTTTCTCCTGGCAGGTCGCAGCTTTAGGGGTCGGCGCCGCCGTCTCATTGGCTCAATGGCACCCGGAGCGCTCCATCGATTGAGCTCAGCGACCCGGCAAAGGCCCGTGTGGCGAGAGGCCGCCCCGCCTCCCTGAATCAGGCCACGACTGAATGGACGGCCCCCGTCTGTCCACCAGGAGGTGGCGCTGCTTCAGATCAAGGTGGGGGGGGGGGGGGGGGGCCTTCCTGCCGGACCCGCCTGGATTCCGGTTCCCCCTCGGAACACGCAGACTCTTAAGCTCGCGCTCGTTTGCATCGCTGCGTCCCTCAAACGGCGGCGCTTCACCCCTCGTGCACGTTCACAACACGCCATAAACAACCACGTGCACTTTCACGCACGCATGTGCAGCCTGGCTGCAGACCCTGCAGTTTGTTTAGCAACACTCCCTTTGACGACGCCCGGGGGGGGCAATTAAGCCCAATTAGAGCCCGTCAGCTTTATTAAGAGGCACAGACTGGCCAGGCTGGGGGGCAGTGAGGAGGAGGAGGAGGAGGAGGAGGAGACTCTGCACGGCGGGAGAACCCAACAGAACCGGCTCAGGCTGATGGGGGCGTCGCCGGAGCCGATCACACGGCCCGACGGATCGATGGATGGCACGTCGGCTAGAAACGCTCGCCGGCTGCAGTGAATGTGACACGTGTGGATG
Source organism: Brachionichthys hirsutus (assembly GCF_040956055.1). Classification (NCBI taxonomy): domain Eukaryota; kingdom Metazoa; phylum Chordata; class Actinopteri; order Lophiiformes; family Brachionichthyidae; genus Brachionichthys; species Brachionichthys hirsutus. Next base: position 432,378 of record NC_090917.1, read on the forward strand.
CAGATGTCACAGAGCTGTGGGGGGAGGGGGGGGGGCTATGTCACAGAGCTGGGGGGGGGGGCGGCGGCCTATGCCCCGGCGTGGCATGAATAGAGCGATACAGCTGGATCGGAACAAAAACGGCGACACGGCTTTCATCAGGAAATCAAACATGAATGCATCGTTCCTTTTCCGCCGACCCCTCCACAGAGATGTTTACAGATCGCTATCAGCCCCCCCCCCCCCCCCCCTTCACATTTGAGCTTGGACACGTTTCAAAAGACGAGGCCTTTTCATCTCCGCTCTCGCTGCGAGGAAATGTGCTCCTTAACGGCTTTCAAAACGGGAAGCGCAGACAATAAAAAAAGAGAAGTGAGCCCCCGACCCCCCCCCCACCACCCGCTCGCCCCCTCCCTTCAGCCAGGCGCCGCATCCTTTCGCGGCGTTGCCGTGCCAAAGTGCCAACTGTGCCAGTCACACTGACCTCCATCTGCAGGCAGCTCGATGGCATCTCGCCGCCGCCGCCGCCCTGAGTGGCTCGGCTGGATCGCGCTTCCTGTTTGTGCTTCCTGTTTGTGCTTCCTGTTTGTGCTTCCCGTTTGTGCTTCCCGTTTGTGCGCTCCTGTGTCCTTTGTTCACAGCTGCTGTTTATCACCACGCCGAGTACCAGAAGCACCGCAGCAACGCACGCAGCAACGCACGCAGCAACGCACGCAGCAACGCACGCAGCAACGCGGCAGCGCCAGCGAGCCAATGAGAGGCGTGTCTTTATCCGTGACCCTCGGAAGGTCGAGCTGCTGCGGACGGACCCCGGCGCCGGGCCCGCTACGGTAACAGCGCACGTAGGTGTGTGTTTACTCATGTTGTATTCATAGTCCCGCCCCCTGCAGGGCGCCCGTGTCCACGGCGTGCCCTTGAACACGCCAGGAGGAGTCTTCCTGCGCCTCCACTAGAAAGCGAGCCGAGAGACGGCACCGTCGGATAAAACAAACCGTAACCGCACAAGTCAACCCCGGCGAGGAGGCGGCCTCGTTCAAAAGGCGTTCAGATGTTCTCTCTCCCTGGGTAAAACAAATGCAGCGTTTTACAGCGTAAAGAAGAAGCTGCCCCCCCCCCCCCCCCATTGCGCTGCTTCCGTGTATGGAAGTGTTCCCTCCCATTGATTTTCCTCCCAGCCCCGGCCCAACCCAACAGGCGCCGCTTCCTCGCCGGTGTCGTCTCCTCTCGCCGTTCTCCTTTTAACTGCTGTGGCGATGGGGGGGGGGGGCGCAGCGCGCTCAAAAGTTTGGGCTATTGATTTCTTTCTGATGCAGATGCTAAAAGACGGTTCAAAGCTTTGTCTTTTTTGGTTTTCGAGCGTTGGCGTTAAAGATGGCGAGAATCACATTCTGCTTCACGCACGGGTCAGACGGATCGGAACAACGATCGATCTCTGATCATCACTAAATACAGCAAATACTAGGATGGTTCCGTTCAGAGATTATCCTTGTATTGATTATGGCTGAATTAAGGTCGCAATAATCCGACATTTCTGATGGTTTGACAGAAAATCTAAAAAAACCCATAAATTGTAATTTAATCAAAGAAAAACATCCTCTTCTTTGTTTCAGACGCATTTTATGATGAAAGCCGTCCAGAATGCGCCGCAGGTGTTCCGGTGCACCGGGCAGCGGCTGCGATCGCTAACGCTAACGCGGCGGAGGCCGGCGGGAAGGCGAGCTCCTCCGGCGCGTTCCCGGCGTTACGGAAAAGCAGCACCATTAACCAGGGAACAGCCGAGAAAGGAGCGATACACGTCGGGAACATCCCGACACTCGTAGACGGAATCAAAGCCGCGTCCCGAGATGAAGGGGAAGCTAGCAGGAGCGTTTTCCAGCCTCGGCCGGCCCTGTGCGAGGAGCGCCGGCGTCCACTGGGGGCTACAATTAGCCCATCAAACTCATCCCAGCCGGGAATCCGCAGCGCCTCTGCAATCCCCTTCTCCGGCTCTCCGAAGCTCCTCCGCAGAGACGGGCAGCTTGTAAGAGGAGGGGAGGCGGCCTTTGAAGTGCCAGGTTCTGCCGGGGCCCCGCTTTGTGAGGAGCGAGAACAATTAAAACGAGAACTCAAACTACGTCCGCCTGCGTGCCGGTCACATGACCCGGCTGCACGAGAACACGTCCAACCCGTCCCAGAGGCGGACCCTCTGGGACGGGCGTGCATCAATGAGCTGCTCCATTAGAACAGGTGTGTGTTTATGCAAACGTGCAGCTCAGGTTTGCTGCAGCCTCGTCAAACACGCAACTGCATTACTGAGCAATCACAAAACGCCGCATGCACGGCTAAAACACGGGTGCAACACGGCTGCAACAAACACGGCTGCAACACGGCTATAACACGGCTACAACACGGCTACAACACGGCTAAAACACGGGTGCAACACGGCTACAACACGGCTAAAACACGGCTACAACACGGCTACAACACGGCTAAAACACGGGTGCAACACGGCTACAACACGGCTACAACAAACACGGCTAAAACACGGCTAAAACACGGCTACAACACGGCTGCAACAAACACGGCTACAACACGGCTAAAACACGGCTGCAACACGGCTGCAACAAACACGGCTACAACACGGCTAAAACACGGCTGCAACACGGCTGCAACAAACACGGCTGCAACACGGCTATAACACGGCTGCAACAAACACGGCTACAACACGGCTAAAACACGGGTGCAACACGGCTACAACACGGCTAAAACACGGCTAAAACACGGCTAAAACACGGCTGCAACAAACACGGCTGCAACACGGCTATAACACGGCTATAACACGGCTAAAACACGGCTACAACACGGCTGCAACAAACACGGCTACAACACGGCTACAACACGGCTATAACACGGCTAAAACACGGCTGCAACAAACACGGCTACAACACGGCTACAACACGGCTATAACACGGCTAAAACACGGCTACAACAAACACGGCTACAACACGGCTAAAACACGGCTGCAACAAACACGGCTGGGCGCCGCCGAATCTCACGAACGAACGGTCTTCAGCTGGACATTTATCCAAACGGACTCGGTGTCTATTTCTGTCACGCATCATTTAAAGCCTTCACTTTTAATTCTATTTGTTTTGTTCCTCCTGCCGGAACTCGGTGGCGCTCCGAGATCCAGGTGTGACGACATTCCCAGACACGAGCGCACTCGATAAACACGCAAACACGGCTCAGCAGAGCACTTTAACAAAGCCGGGTTTCACCGGAACGTTCCTGGGGCCGGTCGAAGGCGGCGAGCTTCTGGGACGCCGGAACGGTTCTCCGTCCCTCGTTCCAGAACGTTCCCAAAGGGGAGAATCTGGTTTAAAACAAGCGAGCCGTTAACGGCAGCACGCCTCGCCGGGCCCCGGCCCCCGGCCCCCGGCCTCGCTCGTCTGCCATTCCAGCACAAGATGGAGGCAGTGCCAAAAGTTCCAATTAAAATATCTATTTGTGATGTTTGTGCAGAAAGAAAGAACAACAAGAACAAAAAAACAACGACCAGGCTTTTCCCATCGCGCCGGAGAAAAACGACAAACGCTGCCAAAATGTTGTGGACACACCACACACGCAATCTGTCTCCACAGTGTGTGTGTGTGTGTGTGTGTGTGTGTGTGTGCGCGCGTGGCAGTGGGAGCGTCTTGTTATGGAGGAACAGAGCATGTCGCAGATAAGAGGGCGGCGCTGTTCAAAGGAAGAGGCGGGCCGGTAAAGTGCGCTCCGCTCCGACATCGTCGCCTTCCTGTCCCGTAATGAGCCTGGAGAGGACGCCTGGCGAGGACGCCTGGCGAGGACGCCCGGCGTCCACGGATTGGGCTGCCGTCTCGCTCCAATCAGGCTGCCGGGCTTCTTATTCAAATCTCACACACGGCTGTCACGGCGCCGTCTGGCCGCGCTGGTTATCTCACTCCGGGAGGATGTTAACAAGACAAATGAAGGAATAAATACACAAATAATGCGTTTAGGGAATGTTAATAATGCATGAAATGGAAGCCGCTTCCTGACAGAAGCGCTGCACCACCGATTCTCCCCAACTCGGGTGACAGGCTTGTTTATTCTTTTCCCAGCATGCATTTCTCTGCATCTTTCACAGTCTGGCCAGCGCCGATTCTATTTCCATCACGCTGATGAGAAAACGCGTTCCGTCTGGATGAAAAGCAGCCAATGAGCCGCCAGGATGGAGGCGTCGCCGCCGCCCTCCGAACCCCGGAGCGTGGCGAGGCTCCTTAATCCGCTGGCGTCCAGCTCGGCCTCTAACCCGTCACGCTCGCCTCCTGCTGGAAGGAGCCGGAATCCGGCGACGTCCAAACGGGCCAATCAACTGGCACATAAATCCAGACAGCGGGCCACGCCTCCGCAGGTGCGCCCGAGCGAATCACGGAGTCGCCTTCCTCAAAGAAGCACGACGAGGGAAACGAAACCGAGAAGCTCAAAGAAGCCGACGGGAAGCCGCATCCCGCCGCATCCCGCCGCATCCCGCCGCATCCCGTCGCATCCTGCCACATCCCGTCCACACGCCTCGGACCCGGCTTGCAACGGGGGGCATCCCCCCCCCCCCCCCCCACACTCTCCATCCCGAGCGGCTCCGACACAGCGGCCGTACGATCACGAATCATGATGGATGAATTACTCGCTGCTTCCTGGTTCGTGATCTAACCAATGGGACGGCCGTACCTGCAGAAGGTGAGCCGGGACGCTCCAGAGCCTAAAACCACGACCCCTACGGATATCGCGTGAACTCGTGCACAAAGTTCACTTCCGAACTTCCCGGGAAAAGGAGCAGACGTTTGGGAGGAATAACAAAGAAGCAGCAGCGCGTTTAATCCCACACAAGTGTGCCAGGTAGCGCAGTGGGAACAGAAAGCCGGGGGGGGGGGGGGGGGTCCACACAAAAACAAATCAGCGCTCCGGCGGCTGGATGCTTCAGCAACACAACGAGGTGTCAGGAGGTTATCTACGAGTAGAATACACGGACAAGTTTTACTCTACGAGTAGAATACACGGACACGTTTTACTCTCCGAGTAGAATACACGGACAAAGTTTTACTCTCCGAATAGAATACACGGACAAAGTTTTACTCTCCGAGTAGAATACACGGACAAAGTTTTACTCTCCGAATAGAATACACGGACAAAGTTTTACTCTCCGAGTAGAATACACGGACAAAGTTTTACTCTCCGAGTAGAATACACGGACAAAGTTTTACTCTCCGAGTAGAATACACGGACAAAGTTTTACTCTCCGAGTAGAATACACGGACAAAGTTTTACTCTCCGAGTAGAATACAGGGACAAAGTTTTACTCGGTGAAACTTGAAGGAATACGTGGAACATCAGCCGAGCCGACGTTCCTTCCTGCTTTCTCCAGAAACCGGGTCAGGGATCGCCCTACTGCGGCCTGCCACGCCCCCCCGCCTCACCCTCATTCCATCACGCCGGCCAAACCACGCCCCTCCCAGTCTCCTGCCCCGCCCCCCCCCTTTGCCCTCAGCCTGGTGCTAATTGGGGAATCTGTTGAACCGTGCCAGGCCCAACAATGAGACACCTGGAGTTCTGTCAAAACAAGTTCCCCTGTGTTACCACGGCGATGGCGCCCGGAGACGTGAGTCACCAGCGGCTGTCCCACTTCTGGGAGCGGCCCGTCATAAAGGTGATTTCTGATACGGCTGCTGAACCTTGATCCCGCGTCTACGTGCAGGTGAGCCGTGACCCGGGGCTGAAACTCACCTGAGGATGCTGCAGACAAAGGCTTGTTTGTGAGACGCACGCCCAGGCGCGGTCCTGCCAGACCTCGTCCAACAAGTTCTAGCAAAGGAGCGCGGGGGGGGGGGCAGCTTTTTAAGAATGCTGGCAGACAACAATCTCACGCAGGGGGGGCGGAGCCAGCTCCCCTGTGCCAGAAACGGCGCCTCCCTTTCCCTTTTGTGAAACTGGAGACGTTTAAAACAGCTGGCGAGCAACAATGGCTCCAACCGGAGAGGAGCGCGTTGCGTTACCTCAGACCGGCACGTGGCCACGCCTCCTTCTGGAGGCGCCGCAGAAGACCTGGGCGGAGCTTCACGCCCGCCCCAGTTTGGTGAAATGGCAGAGCGAAAGCAACCCGATGACGCCGGCATTCCTGCTCCGCCCGGCCGGTTAGCGGGAAACGCCAGGAGGTAAAATGGACCAATCACACGGAGCGACTCACGACAAACAGGAAGTCTCTCCTGCTGCTGCTCGACAGTTCAGAGCCAAAGCGAAACACGATGCCGGCAGACAACCATCGACACACGAAACGGGAGGAGGCGGAGCCACAAACATCTGCAGCGCCGCCCAGACACCCGGCAGGAAGGCAGAAGCACTGGATTACAGCAGGAAGCACAACGCCACGCCGGCACAGCAGCAGTTTGCATCAGCATGTGTGTTTGGGAAAGGAAAATAAATCATTCAGAGTTCATTCGGAATCAACCAAAAAGAGAAGAAGACAGTTTTGGACGTTCTCTCACCAAATGAAATTGGTGAAGGCTCAGATCTGACTGTCCGGGGAATTCCCAGCAGAAGGGCCCCTGAAAGGCAAAGACGGACGTTCCCAAGTCACACAATTATATCAGCTCACATCTCTGCACACGCACACGCACACACGCACGCACACACACACATCTGTACAGACTCCAGCCCGACAACGCGTTCTCCCTGGAAACGCTGCCTCCCCGGGCTCCTCCGTTATTTAAAGTCCGCCTCGTCCTCCTGATGTTCTACCGCTCTAGTCCTGGTTCTACACCGACTCCGAGGTGCTCGCCTCAGATTTGGGCCGGGGCCCACGATGTTCACCTGATGAAAGCGGTGCAGCCGCCTCCATCAGAAGTCTGGCGAGGCGTAAACACGGGTTTCCAGATCAGAGCGGTTCTAGAGATCCACGGAGAACCCGACCACAACAATAACAGCGATCGTACTGCTGGGTGGAGCCTGCCGACCACGAGGCGGCTCATTAACCGTCGAGGAGCGAGGCCGTCCCAGAGTGGCGGCCCGGGTGGCGGCCCGGGTGGCGGCCCATTCAGACCTCCTTTTATCCCACTACCTCCAAACACGGAACCCGAGGAACAGGAAGTGGCCAGTGTCAAAGTAAAGGTCGTTGGTTTGTGATCATCAGGGGCCGAAGGTTCAGCGGGGCAGGTTTGGGGGCCGATCAGGCGTGAGGTCACTTCCTCTCCCCCCCCCGCAGTAATCCCATTATTGCTAGCAGCGCCTTGCAGCAGTCGGTCGGCGCTGAACCAGACGGGAGTGCAATCTGCCGTAATCCCTGCTAATCTGTGAGCGCCGTCGCTGATAGCCAGGTAGCGACGCCCTGGAGCAGCAACGCCTCCGGATGGGTTAGCGGTTAGCGGTTAGCGCCTGCTGTTCCGGATTACACTCTGTTCCCTTTCAGGCGGCCGAACTGCAGCAGAGCTCGTTTCTTCCATCTGGCTGCTCGTCCATCTTCCTCGTTTCAAGTTTCTGTTTGGCCCCGGAGCCGGTTTCTGTTTCGTGATGATGAGTCGCCGTCTGACTCCTCCAAACCGTTAGCGCTGCACGCTTGTCCGTTTGCGTTACAACTGTGTGTGCGCGTCCCAAAAAAAAAGATGCTCAAACTTCTTTTCCCAGAACTAAATCGGCTGCTGCTGTAATTGCAGCCGCTTCCGGCACCGAGCTCATCGGCGAGCCGTCCGACGTCCACGCAGGCGGTTTCCTGTTTTTGGCGCTTCAGCGTTGGCGGGAGGCTTTTACAGCCGCACGAGTCACAGCCGAGTAAAACCCGGTTTACCTGCAGCGCTCGCTTCGTGGCTTCACAGGCTGCAACCGTCTCGCCGTCTCCTAAAGTAGCGGCGCCGGGCGAGGCCCCTGAGCTCGACCACGTAGAGACAACGCCAGCGGACGAGCGGACGGCCTGCGTGCTTAACCCAACCCGCCTCGCCCCAGCGAACTGACGCATCAGCTGTGACTCAGAGGGACGCCGTGTGAGGCCGCGTCCCCGTGCTGAAAACAAGCGCTCCTGTGATTTATTCGTTCCAGCTCCGCAGCGCTAAATCGTCATGAAGATACGTGGAAGAGTCCACCTCCAACGGGGGCCCGGGGGCCCGGGGGCCGTGGCGAGCACCTCGCTAATCCTCTCCGCCATTGATTTCCTGGCTCGCCGACCCGGTGACCACGCCCCTACACCTCCCTGTTTGCGACCTCTCCGCTGACCTCCTGAAAACTTCACGACCGAGTTCAGCGGCCCGTTCTGCTAGCCGCTTGCCCGCGGTAGACGCCGTCATCTGCTGCACATGCCCCCCCCCCCCCCCCCCGTCGCCGTCCAGCCGGCTCTCAGACTCCACCGATGGGCTAATCAATGTTGAAGGAACGCCCACTCTTCCCTCAAAGACAGCGGGCAGCCCCCCCCCCCCCTCGAGACCGGCTCTCCGCTGTCGTCCGGTTCAGTCGAACCATATCCGCGGCACGCTAACGCAGGCGTGTGATTTAAGGGTTAATCCAGACACTTTCCAGTCAGAACATCCAGTCACGGGTTCACAGGACGAGGGGGACAGAACTCACCACGATGTGCGCCGGGGACGGGGACCGGGCGTCCTTGAGGGCTTGTCTGCTCTGAAGACCTCCCGGCTGAACATCCAGGAGGGGCCATTTCATCTGCAGGT
>NC_090917.1:441140-525782 GCF_040956055.1 Brachionichthys hirsutus
GCCGCCGACGAGCAGGTAGCCGCCGACGAGCAGGTAGCCGCCGACGAGCAGGTAGCCGCCGACGAGCAGGTAGCCGCCGACGAGCAGGTAGCCGCCGACGAGCAGGTAGCCGCCGACGAGCAGGTAGCCGCCGACGAGCAGGTAGCCGCGGAGGTCAGCGAGGAAACGGTGGGAACGATCCGATCCTTAGGGCCTCCTGATAAATGACAGTCATTCCCGGCTGGTTTTCCGTTAAACAATTCCCCGTCCCGTTCGTTCGTCTCACTCCGACGCTCCAGAAATGAGGTTGGGTGAAGAGATATCGATTGAAATTCATGACCCGAACACCCAAAAGCACCCAAATATCGAAGGGCATTGATCACCTGAGCAGAAACAGGTTTAAGATCTCAAGTGGGATCGAATTAAAACAGCAGCAGCAGCAACCACCCCCCCCAGGCTGCACAGCATCACAGCATATACTGTAATACCTAGATCGTACAGCACATAATGTATAATGTATCGCCCCCCCCCCCCCCACGTAAAAAATATGTACATATTCCCAAAACAATGAGGCGGCACACAAGAGGGAAAAGTGTGTGTGTGTGTGTGTGTGTGTGTGTGCAGACAAACTCCTGACAGTGACCCCAAACCTCATCTCCAGGGCATAAATAAACATGTGTGTGTTTGTGTGTGTGCGTGTGCGTGCGTGCGCGTGCGTGAGGGCGCCGGTGGATTCTAATCAGAGAGAAAAAGGAATCAAATTTATTCTGCAGCTGTCATTAATATTTCACAACTGTTACTGTAGCCCGTGTGAAAGCGCATGAATGATTAATTCAGACATCACCTCTGTCACGAGCCCTTACCGGGACCGGCCCGTGATCCGGCCCGTGATCCACCTCAGCCGCAAACAAAAGGCCTTTTGTTGTGGTCTGCAGAGCAGCAGAGCAGTGACGCGGCGCTTTGTGTCGTCGGACCAGCCGGCGGTCTTTGGGCTACGCTCAGGTGGGGGGGGGGGGGGGCTTCAGCGCTTGCAGCGTCACCTCCAAGCCAGGCTTCTCCAGTCAGCAGAATATTTCTGCAGCCTCACAACAAAAGAGCGTCTGAAGAAGACGGCGACTCGCTTAGAGTCTGAGCGATGACGTTCAGCTCTCTGGAAGCTCAGAGATCCCAGACAGGCGCGAAGAGACGGCGTTTACACCTGAGAGAGCTGAACGCTGCATTGGAGATGCTAAGCTAAAGGCTAGCAGCGTAATGCAGACAGTCGTTCTGATTGGCCGGAGGGCCGTCTTAGCTGCTGATGGATGGGGTGGCGTCCGTCTGACAAGAGGAAGACAGCATCCGTCCGTCAACCTGATGGTGCCGCCGCCGTCGTGCACACGCCCACACGCCCACGTGCACACGCCCACGTGCACAAAAGGTTAAGCCTGGGAGTTTACGTTCGTGGTTTATCAGGAAACTATCGACTCGTACGGTTTACGTACGTTTCAGATACTCGGCGACCCGCTGAGCAGCGAGCCCACGGGGGGGGGGGGGGGCTGATGCGATGTGTTGGCGTGTGCCCTCGGGTGGTTTTGGTGCGGTTGTCATTTTGTTGTTTTCGCACAGCACCCCCCCCCCTCGTCATAACCCACATTATTCAAATCTAGCGCTTTAAAGTTCTATAAATAAACAACGAGACGGATTGATGAGCAGTGATGGAGAAGTATTTGGGGGGGTTTTTGTGTTTTTGGACGAAGTCTCTGACAGCCACGCGTCCCGTGGGAGAGCGAGCTCGTCAGAAAGAAGCAGCGCCGGGTTGGAGGGACGGCGTCTCGCTCAGCTGCGCGCCCGTTTGCGAGCGTAGGTCTATTCTAATTCTAACCGTGGCTAGGCGTTTAAAAATAAAGTAGTTCCACTCTCTAAAATAGTTATCTGGATAGACCGGCTGCGTCGGTCAACAGCTTGAAAGCGTGTCAAGAGGTCAGACTCGACAAGAGGAGCAGAAAGACGCGTTACACACAACGCGCAGCGAAAGAGTACAAAAACACACAAAACGGAAATTAACCTGATAGAAGATTACATGTGGGATCACAGACGCATGAACTTTTACTCACAAATATACACGTTCCAGCCTCCCCAAACAAATCTCCATAGCTTATGGGACCCGAGGAGGTCAGCGTGCATCTGAAACTTCCTCGTCTTCCCCCAGAAAGAAGATGTGTGGGACTTAAAAGCAGCGGCAGCTCGCTGACTCGCTCTGCTGTGCTTCCTAAAGCCGATGCAGATCAATACGCAGCCATACATACCACAACTGGAACAACTCCTGTCAAAGGTTACCCCTTTTTCTCTGCGATTCTCTCTTCATTTTGGGAAGGCGGGGGAGGATGAGGAGAAGGAATGAGAGGGGGGGAGAGAGGGAGGAGACGGCCAGCGGAGAAGAGCAAGAAAGATAAACCTGAAACGATCCCTCTCTCTAGTCGTGGGTCTCTGTGCTAATGGGCTTTGACACATCGCCAGCAGGCCGAGGAGGGAGGGGGCTGGGGTGAGTCGATAGCGGTGAGCTGCGCCGGCCAGGGGCTAGCGGCGGCGGCTAGGCCAGACCCCTGGTACTAGCATGGGCTGGGGGCGTGACCACTAATCATTAGAAAGTCAATGAGTCCTCTAGCGCTCGCAGCTACGCTAGCCTTCCCAGGGAGCCACACCACCTAGTGAGCGCCTATTGTCAGACACCCGTTCACAAACACACTCCAAGAACGCCAGGACGACACACCGGCGGCTCGGTTGAGCCGAAAAGCAAGAAGTCGAGTGCAGCGCGTCCGTCCTGCAGCTTCAGGCGGCAGAAACGTGAACGCGAGGCTTCGATCGATGCGGGACAAGAAGGAAACTTTGTGGATACGACCAGTTACACAAATAAAGGACAACTAGGAGCCAACCACGGGAGAGTCCGCCGCTGGAGGAGCTGTGAGCCGTCGTCATGGTAACAGAGTTACTAGCATGAACTGCTCTGCTTGTATTTGAACATATTTAACCCGCATATGAACCAAATTACGTCGGCTGCAACTCCAAAATAAAATCAATAGCTTAGAGTCTGAGCCTCGCTCTGATCAATATGCATGCAATCAAACTTTCGCCGGAATCACCTCCACCACTGCGCCCATCGATCGAGTGCATTGATCCCGACGCCCGGCCTCCTTTTAGGAGCGGAAGGTATGGATGTTTAGTACTTCAGACCCCATCTGGCCATCTCTGTGAACTTTGACCTTTGGTTTAATCCCTAAACAAAAGGTAGAACGTATTGGAAGGAACCTATATAGGCTGAGCTGGAACCCTACCAGCATGGGGCCAACCCAGTCTTTGAGGCTCAGACACACGCCCCCTACTGGACCCAGCCGCTACTGCAACCGCAACTTGACAATCGCCGATTTTAGAAATACACAGAAACACTTGGTCAAACTCAAAAAACAAGATGTGAAGATGGAGGACAGGAAAGAGGCATGAGAGACAGAGGTTAAAGAGGGCGGGGCAGCCAGGGATCGACGCCCACCGGAGCTTTTCACTGATGTGCCGCCGAACCCTTTGAAGGGATTATTAACACGTTTTGATTAATGTGGTTCGGTCGTCACCGAAAATATGAACTCCATTAGGAGTATAGAACGGGGCGGCCCTTTCTTCTTCAGCCTCCCTCGCACCGTCGGCCCCGCGGGCCCGCGGGCCCTTTGTCCCGGGCCGGCCCGACTCAAAGACTCTACTGATTAGACATCTATTGATCTGACAGGCAAACAGCGTACACCAACACATGCACTGTGTTGGATCGGAACGTTTTTATGAGCTAACTTTCTTGAGCCAGGATAAGGGGGGGGGGGGGGGGGGGGGTCTGTGATTCTGAACAATAAAACTGTTACCTGTCGCAGGTGAGACATGTCCACTAAACCGATGTGAAAGGACGGTCAAAAGTAAAGCGTCAGTAAATGCATCGGTCGAGGCCAGGCATGGGCCGCATACGGCCCCCGGGCCGTAGTTTGCCCATGCCTGGTCCCGACGGAGCTTTGTGCAGCGGAGTCGGAGCGCAGGCGAGGCAGCCGAGGAGAGACAAAAACCAACAGTAAGACTGATGCACGTCTCCTGCTGCAAAGCCACGGAAGACGACTCTCATCCAAAGCTACTAAATGCACGAGAACAAACAAACAAGCCAAGGAGAAGATCCACAAAGTCAAATATCCATCAGACAGACACGCTTAACCGTTCAGGCAGGCTCTTCATCCCAGATCAAAGGTCTGGACTCGGATTGTGTGAAGTCGGCAGCAATACGCTCACGTCGTGTGACAACTCTCTGATACGGCGCCAAACTGACCACAGAAAACTGAGTCCTGGTGATTCGGAGATGATCTTTACTTCAAAGACAAAGCTGCCGACTCGGCGTCAAGCTACGGTTGGCGCTTTTGACTCGTGAGATGCTCTTTTCCACCCCGGCTTCACACCCTGTCACGTCAACAGCAAATGAAAAAGATGCTAACAGACAAGCAAACACACATTTCCTGCCTGAGTAAAGCTTTTCTTCCAGGAGCCGAGACGGGAGAGAAAAACACAACAACAAAAGAGAATCAAGCTCAAAGAGCGCCAACGGAGGAGTGTTTTCCTCCGCCGACATTAGCATCAATAGCTGCGACGAGCTCGGCTAATGCGTGAGCGGGGCGGCTTCTCTTTGAGGCCATTAGCTACATCGCTGCAAACACATGATCTGTGGGACGGGTAAAAGTAGGACAGAGGATGAAGAGGCCAGTGAGGATGAGGAGAGGCCGCGGTCCCAGGCTGGTAGGAGCTCAGGTGCGAGTTGTGAGGAAGCACCTTCTGTTCGGGGCCCTGGGGTCCCGCAGACACGGGCCCCTCGTTTGGCCCAAATATATCCAGGTGGCCTTAAGACGCTCGTCACCCCCCCCCCCCCCCCCAAATGCACAACCGCACACGATGATAGGCTACCGTCTACACAGCCCGTTAGCGGCGGGACTGTGGCGCCTTTATTCCGCCTTCATGTTCCGTATTAAAGCTATAAAGGCAGAACAGAGCGCTTCTGTCGCCGGCGGTTTAGCAGCGCCACCGGGACAGACGGGACAGGAGCGTGACGATGGCTCAAAGAGGAACATCAACCGAGAGCGGGCACAAAAGAAAGCGTGCAGTACCACAGGAGAGCACTGGGGGCGGTGTGGCCACACATCAAGCAGGAAACAAGAGTCACAACAAAGAAGACATTTCAACAGGGAGCGCCGCTTCAGTTTAATTCCTGCAATCGATGAAGACGCAGACATTTATTGTAACCAAATTATTTGATTTTACAGGATTTAAACAAAAATAACTTCCCCAATTACACAAATATTTATTAATTCTGATGTAATTTATTTCTATTTTCTATAATATGTGGAACTATTTAACCATTTCTAAACAAATAGCTCTTTCGATCTGAGACTGAGGCAGTTTGTTGTTTTACTGCAGCATCCTTACATCGCTCTAAGAACAGGGGGGGGGGGGCATTGAGGAAAAGCTCCACCCTCAATGCTGCTCTGATTAAACCTCATGTATCGAGTCCTAATCAATAAATAAGACACGCACAGTGGCCCCGGCTGGTCAACCCGTACCGGCCTCGGTATTAACGGCGGTTTACGAGGCCCAGAGAGTCGGGAGCATCAACGAGCACATCTAGAAGATGAAGACTTGTTTCAGTTTAACGTGTGACACAAATGACCCGCGTCCCTCTGAAGAGCCTCCTGACAGATCCACGGAAAAAAATATTCAACTTCTCCGCACGAGAGAGAGAGAGGCTCCGAAATCAATGACATCAAAGGCGAAGCTCGCACATCCACACTTGTTAAGTTAACTGTAGTCGTGCTGCAGAGGTAGGGAGCCGGAGCCACTGCTGTCACTTGACGACGCTTGCGTCTAAATTGGGAGTGAAGGCCTCCCCAGGAGAGACGGGTGAACCTGTCACATGAGACCGAGCAGACGAAAACACGAAACCAACAGCATCTCCACACGCTGAAGATCTGAGTCATCATCAGCAGCATCCGTGTGTGTGTGTGGGGGGGGGGGGGGGCACATGGAACGACGCTCCAGGGTGAAGGAGGAGGCGATTCCGCCCCCTCCGTCCAGCGGGTTAAATCGCCGTCCTCTCACGACGAAGACGTCGGGTGATGAAGACCTTCCCATTCGCTGGCCGGCGCCGTCAGACAGAAATCATCTTTCATTGATTGGGGGGGCGAAAACGATGAAGGGCGAGCAGACAGACAATCGAAGGAATCCAACCAAAGACCGGCAGCCACCACCGCTACACTTACAAAACAAAATCTAAAATATCATTTTCAACTTTCTGTTTATTTTCAGCTCGGCTGAGAGACGGATGCAAAAATACGAGAAATTATTGAACAATATCTCCACATCCGACGCGTTGAAACGTCTCCGTCGGCGTCGCCATAACGACGCCCATGTTCACGTCCAACCCGGGACGGTCCAGACTAAGAAGCGCGTCCCCGAGGCCTTCTGAGGCGGCGCGGCGAGGCTGACTGATGCGCACTAGAAACGTTATTGCGGCGCAGGAACGGCACGACTTCGCCGTCAGCGATCACGTTTTACCTGAAACCGCCGAGCAACACCTGAGACGACGTCCTCGACAGGCGGCTACAAAAGCAGCGCTAAATAAACGCGGTCTCGGATTTAATGCTTTCAGGGAACTATCCGCCTCACGCAGACCCGTCCAGAGGGTTGTGTTGGTGCATCGTGCACAGAGGGGCCTCCTTTCAGCTCCTTCTCACAGAGGAGGCCAGGCAGCGCCTCCTCGCTAAAGCAGCTCAAGGGCGCAGCCTGTCTACGGAAAGGCAGAATGCACCGGAGGAGCCGCGGCGCTGCAGCCTCCAGCCGCTCAGCACCTCCTTTAGAGGGGAGTCAAACTGTTTGTACTGTCAAGGTTATGTTATTTACCGGGGGGGGGGGGGGGGCGCACACACACAAACACACCGAGTTCCAGGACATTTAAAATTCTGATGAGCTCTCCACCGGCCGCGGCGTCCGGATATGAAATGAGACCAATTAACTTCAATCCAGCCGAGAACAATTGTTTGAGAGCCGCAGCTTTCATTCCCCTGAAATCTCTGCCGTCCAGAGCGGAGTTCCCGTTCTGGACGTTCCCGTTCTGGACGTTCCCGCTCTGCCAGGACGCCGGGCTAAATTTAAAATCTGCTCAGAACGAGAGCGGCCGTGCGCCACGAGGTAAAAGGACGGCACCGGCGTGCCGTTTGTGGAGCGGCGGGACACAAACACACTTGAGCAGCAGCACAGAGCAATCCTAAGGTTACCCCCCAGGACAAAAGCTTTGCCGTCCCACTGACTGGCAGATGGGGCGACCAGCTGACATCTCGGCCCGGCTCCGTTTAATGTTCCCCGGGTGTCTCAAACGGGCCGGTGCCCCGTCTGATGGGCGCAGCACGGCCAAGGAGGAGGCTCCTTTCGACTGGGGAGGGGGGGGGGGGCTCCTTGGGGCTACAACTGAGGAAAAGTGGAGTAAGGACAGACGGCGAGGGCTAATGTGCCTCCCTGTGTTGGTACAGGATAATTGCGAGTCTTGCGGGGAACTTGTGCAGAATATGCACATTAATAAGAGACTAATGACTGCGTTTGGGCCTGGAGAGGAAGCGCCCCCCCCCCCCCCCCAACGGAGGATCAAATGCTTCCCTCGAGGCTCCGGGATCCCGAGCAGCGGAGCGTTTTCAGATTTAGACCAGGATCTGAAATCTGAGCGGACGACACTCGCAACACGAAAGGTGTCTCGCAGCGCTCTGCAGACGGGGGGGGGGGGGGCACGGGGTCGGCGTTCCTGCGCCTGAGAAACATCTGTGGGATTCTGGAGGAGCGACGCGGCGGGAAGAGGAAGAAGTCGTCCCCGTTGTTGTTGTTGTTGTTGGGCTCCTACCACGGACCTGCGGATGTAATCCCCAGCCCAGAGAGTAACCTTTAAATGTAATAATACTCTAATGAACAGTAAAATGATGCCGTTAATGAGGTCATGTGACTGCTGCTGATCCATATTCTAGGAAACCTTCAACAAAAACCTTTAAAATTACAAGTATAAAATGATAATCCGGCATTCATTCCTCTCTGGTCGGCTTTTTAAATGCCGTGCGACAGAGAACACAAATTATCTGCCCAAAAAGTGAAACCGCGATAAATTCACGTTATTCAGGAATGAGAAATGGAGCCGAGGACAGAAGAGAATAAACAAATCTAAACCAAAAGTTCATTCTGAAAACAGGAATATTTAAATTGTATTAAAAACCTTCATATATAAATATTTAATTTGTTATATGTTTTAGTCATTTTCTAAATCAAACAGATTACAAAAAATATTTTGCTAATTTTTCTGTAGCCTACAGTTAAAGTACATAAATTTAAATTATTGCACTGTGAATAAGATGGAGAATTATTTACTTAATGAATTAAGAGTATTTTTAAACGAGTATGGGGTCGGCATTTCTAATTGGAGGAGTCATTTTCTGAATGATCGATTATCTTCCATAAAAGTGTTTTCACTTTAACACAAAAAAGCAATAATTAAATTATGAATTAAATTCTGAATATATAATATTATATAATATTTCTTGGGATTTTTTTTATGTGTGTTTATATAAATAACCTTTGTATGAAATAAAAAAATATCTGCGGTTCACAAAGATGAATAAAACGCTGATGGAATCGATAATTCCTTTAAGATACTCTAATCATGTAATTAGGCAAATGTGCATTTTTAAAATTGCTTTGTCAGATTGAAATATGTAATAAAACGGATGAACATATTTAATGATGTAATGGAATAATTCAAACTGTATTCTGTTGTTGTTCCTTGTTCAAACGTTTGCATCCGTTTCTTTTTATATGAACTTTATATTTTATGGTCTGTAAATAAAAATAACCGGATAATAAACGGCACGTCAGAGGCAGGCGGCTAACGGCAGGTAGCATCTTACCGATGAGAATGATCAGAACTAAGGCAGCTCCTGGAACGCGTTGAAATAACGCGCCTGTAAAACAAAGGGAAGCGTGTTGCTGACAGATTGGGAGAGCTGCAGGCGTGTCGTTAGCGTGTGAGGCGGCGACTGGTCAAACAGAAGCAGGTAAACAAGCAGCAAGGTAACGGGGGAGACGCCGTCGCCCCCCTCCCGACACGCCGACCTCCCGCTCGCCTGATACATGAACGGCTTTCTGGGTTCTGACTGACATCGGGCCTCTTGTCACACGTTCTCTTCTCACAATTACAATTTCTGATTCGCATCCTCGGGTGACAAGGTGGCACAGTTCTCTCGCCCTCTCCCTCCCTCCCTCTCTCTCTCTCTCTCTCTCCCTGGCTTTATTTCGCTCCGTTTCATTTCACTTCTTAATATTTCAGGGCCTCCGACGCGGCGGCTCTTTCTGCCGCCCGTGGGGGCTCGCCGTCCTCCCTTTTGTCTCCCATTTCCTTCTGAAACAGTTTTTCTTTAACCCTGTGCGACTGCTCACAGTTGTTGTCTTAGCTCTCTCTCTCTCTCTCTCTCTCTCCCTCGTCTTCCTCCCTCCCTCGCCTTCCTCTGTGTCAGCCAGAGGTCAATGCTACACTTCTTTCTCCTGCGTGAGAGAAGGCAGGGGGGGGGGGGGTATCTTTTTACTTATTACAGCCTAAAAATAGCAAAGCAGGACGGTGCCTTTAAAGACGTACGGCGGAGGCGCGTCTGAGATAAGGACGAGGTTTGACTGAGATTATAGATCAATTTACAACTAACTGCAGGCTCAAGGTCATTACTGAGGGTCACCGTTACATTCTGAATATTGCACCGACGTTCTTCACGTTCTACCTGGTCCGACTTTGATGTCTTCAAATTAATCACTACGATATAATACAATTAGTTTGAAGTCTGTTATTCAAAGGTTTGTTGTCGTTTTTATCTGCGCTGATTTACGAGTCACATCGGGTGAAGACTCTTAAAGTTTAAATCTGATCACCTCCATTTTGGTTCCCTTGACATTTTAGCACACAGAAGCCTCGCTGCGGCGCTCCCCGTGTTTCCAAAGAGCTCTCTAGTCAAATCACGACTTCCAAGAGTCTCATTACGGAGAGCCTTGTTGGAGCTAATAACCGACTAAAGGTCTAATTATTAGATTTCCTCATGCTTTCCTGAACGCTCGCCGCCGCCCTCTAACGAGGCGAGGCGTTGGCGGACCCCACTCGAGTGTCAGGACGCGTTGAGACGCTTCTATCGCCAGCTCGTTTAGCTTTAAACGCAAAAAGGCATCTTTGCAGCACTTGAGCTAATATTTAGAGACGACACCTGTCGCTGCTTGGGGGCCGGAGCCGCTGCTCGGGGGCCGGAGCCGCTGCTCGGGGGCCCGGAGCCGCTGCTCGGGGGCCCCGGAGCCCGTTGGTTCAGCTCTCGCACGCTAGCCGGCCATTGTGCGCGCCGGGCCTTTTGTCTGCAGCCTGGAAGCGGCGGTCTTAGCTCAGCTAGCGCAGCTCAAGCGTAAACAGTGTTTCATGCCCTTCGACAGACACTGTTGCCGGCGGACCCCTAAATCCCCGGAACAGCTGAGTCCTAGGGTGTCAAAGATAATGGCGATTTATTGCAGCGCGGGGCTTTCTCCTCGCCCCCCCTCCCTCAAACAGATTAAAATTAAGCCTTCAACATGTGAGGGTGGAATTAACACATTTAGCGGGTCCCCTCTTCCCACATCCCATTCCCGCTCCGGAGCGGCTGATCCCCGCTGTCGAACGCGGGTGCAGTTTTAATGACTCGCGACGTTTTTGAAGTCCACATGAAGAAAGCGTCGCTCGCCGTTTGTGGCGGCGCTAGATACGGCTGGGCCACGGCTGGCCGTGATTGGGGGGGGCGCACACGGCGCCGACTCGGACTCCGGGCTCTTCGATAGGATCGGTGTCATTTTCCTCTCCACGATAAGACGCCTTGCTGACAAGGTCCGATTAGGACAGAAAAAAATCATTATGGCTCCGCCTTTCATCCGCCAGGGTTTACCGATAACCGGCTCGCCCACGGCTGCACCTTCCGGGGCCCAGACATTACGCGCTGAAGCATATGCATTTAGGAAATACGGCTTGTGGAGCGTTTTAAATAGTTACTTTAGTTTTACTCGTGTAGAGAGAAACACGGGTTTCCTTTAAAAGGCTGAAAACTCCAGCTGTGACACATTTAAATTCCGGCCCTCGGCGGCAGCAATCACGCAATTATCAAATAACACGCTATTCTTTTTGAACGCAATACAACATGCGTATTGTATCAGCCTACAGAACAGTCATGTATTATGCTATACCGAGAGGAAATCCTCTTTAAACCGTCTTTTGAAAAGGAGAAAGAAAAAGGGCGTCTTTAAAATATTCAAACTACAATGTAGAACGGAGAGAATGAAGGAAAATGAGTTTAATAAGACTGAGATGTGTGGGTGTGTGTGTGTATTTTAACGCAAAGTACACACAAAAAGTTAAAATAAATAATATTTAAATGTGTTGATCAGAAATAATTTTTAAAAAGCAATGAAACAATGAGTTAATATTTAAGGAACTCTTCCGAAAACATCCAAACAGTAAAAACAGCGATCGTATTTTATTTTGTCGGATGGCGTTGAATTAAAAACGATCCGTGCGAGTGGCGGAACCAGCGACCGAGGGGGGGGGGGGGGGGGCAGCTATTAATAGAAGCAGCTTAAAATAATAAATGGCAGTGCTGATGTCATCCGCTCAGCGTCTGCTGACGGGTTTGAGCGGCGCCGCCAGAAGAACGGTGGAGTGTGGTCTGTGGGGGGGGGTAAAGGGAGATGGAGAGGGAGAGATAGGGAGGCTGGGCGCTACCGGGCCACTCCAGCGCCCTGCCCCCCCCCCCCCCAGCGAGACTCAAAGCCGCACTCGGCTTCAAACGGCAGCCATGAAGAGGTTTTTTGTGTTTTTTATTTATTCCTTCTCTCCGACACGATGTTTCCGTCCGTCCCAGAACCCCCCCGGCTCTGCAGCTGGAATCGCGTCCGCCCCCCCCTCCCGTTTAATACCGCTGTAAAACAAACTGATGTACTCTTTAATATCGGCGTCCCATCATCACAGGGTCCCTGCCCGGCCGCGGCTTTGTTGGTCGCTTCAATGATTCATCAGGAAGGAAGGAAAGATCCCGACGCCGTCTCATCAGCTCATCTCCCTGCTGATGAATGGTGGCCTGTGGTGCTGCTCTCTACCTGGGGAGGTGTGAACTTTGGGCCGCTGGGGGCCCGGCGACGGCCCTCTGTGCTCTAAACGGGACTGAAACCAATCCCTAATGAGACGTCTTCATTCCCCCCCCCAGGTTAATAACGAACATCTGGGCAGATGTTAAAACGACTCCACTGATGCAGGTTCATTCAATTAAACTGATTCTGTCTGGACTCGAGGTGAATATTTTATATTTGATGTTAGAATTAAAGCTGTTGATATCCTTAAAGACGCCGTCGGGATCAATAATTCAGCTTCACAGACGTCGATGGACACGTCTCCAGCTCGTCCACCGATCTGTCCTCGTTCAGGAGCGTCCCGACTACAGTCGAGCAAATCTTTGATTCCACATCAGTCACCCCCCCCCCCCCCCCCGCTCAAATGTGTTGACAGTGGCTAACTGCATGTGCCCCTCCCTCCCTCTTTAACCGGGCACCGCCTGCTTGTTGCCACGCGGGGGCTTTTAGGTCAGCGCTCCCCACTAACGAAGTTTATAGTTTATTTATGAGACAAACAGAGGACCCCGGTTCTGGAGGGTGGATGTGGTGAGCCCCACCCCCCCTCGGAGGCTTTTGGCAGCACTTTGTTTTTGTTAAATGCACCGGAGACATTTGGGGGGGGGGGGGGGGGGCTCCACTCTGATAAAGCGGTGTTGTGTGAGGACTCGTCTCTTGCTAGGACTAACGTCCTCCAAATGTGACCCAGAAGCTTCCTCCCGTTTCGTTCCTGGTCATTAAGAGAGATTTCACCGGCGCTGGAGAGAAACGGGGGCAACGGCGAGTGTCTGCGCCGAGTCTTTGTTCGGGGGCCCCCCCTTTGAAATGAAAATCTCTTACTTTCACTTCCCCCGTTGGTCAATGATGTGTCTTTAAGGTTTGAGGCAAGGAACGCATTTCCAGAACAACCTGATTGGAGACGCTGAACGCTCCAATTACGCCCGTGCGACGTCCACGCCCCCCCCCCCCCGTGGAGCGTATTCCTCAGCCACTCTCAGAATGCTCGCAGGTTTATTTCACCGTTTTCGTGTCTGCCCGTGTGAAACAGACGGAACCACAATGGGTTCCTTGTTGAGATAAACACTTTCGTGTTTGCGGAACTCTAAGAACTGTGGCAGGACGCCGATCTAAACGGAGTCGGATTTCAGGGAGCGCGTTGTGGGAACACGGGAGGGCCGGTCCCGTTAGAGAGGTACGCGTACGGCGCTCCCCGTTTGACCCCGGAGACGCCGTCATTTCAGGATGTGCATCTGAGCGGAGGCTCGGTATCGACAGCGCCAAAGGAAACGGGTCATGGATTAAAGGCGTGGGTCGACGCAGCCCCGAGCTGGAATAAACCAGCATTGTCCTCGGCTGGCCCCGCCCACCGGTGAGGCAGGGTCAAAGTGCACATGGGCGACGCCGCACCGGGACCGGGAGCGACTGAGCACACTTAAGCTGCAGGGCGGGGTGCAGGGTTCTACCCGGGTAGAACTACATAAAACCGCGGCTGCCGTCGCAGAATCGTCGGCAGCCGAGGAAGCGGAATCGTCTGAAGCGTCTGAATCAACATTTTTAAGCAGAGAATGTAGATCGTAGTTAGAGAGAACATCAAAAGGCGGCGGCCTGCGTGCCAACCTTCCTCGACTTGAATTATTAAATCCAGCGATGTCGCCGGCGCCAGCCGCCCCGCCATTATAGTGTAAATTGACAAACTTTTTCACAACTACAACGGGAGGCACAGAAAGCGGGCCTGATACTTGAAGGGGGGGCTTTGATACCTCTCTGAGGAATAGACTGGCTCCATAGCGCGGTGACAGGCAGGAGGAAGATGCTAACCGCTTCAATCTATTCCGGATCCCAATGAGAGGCTTTCTCCCTATTTTAAGATAAAACATGTGCTTGATAATGAGTGGGGGGGGGGGTGGGGGGGGGGGCTGTGGTTTCTTTAGGATGTAGAAAGTGATATTAAGGTTTTTATTTCCCTTCCGCGTCCCTGAATTATGAACTTCAGGAAGAACGCTGACGTTGTTTATTTTCATAGACCTCCTGTTTGTGTTTAAAAAAAATAAAAAATACACCCAAACACCCACCCAGCACACACACACACGCACACACACACACGCACACACGCACGCACACACGGCGCCCGATCTGCCGCCTATACACCTCTCCCTCTCTCTCTCTCTCTACCTTCCCGGCTCATCTTTGATGTTCTCCCAAAAATGTCACCACACGTCAAGGAAAGAGGTTTTCTCGACCCCCCCCCCCCCCCCCCACACACACACACACACACACGCCGCATATGAGCGAGTCAATATTCTGTCGCTCACTCATCCCCGCCGCTATCTTGATCCCCCCCCCACCCCCCCCAGAACAGAACACCTACCGGTCTCCACCGCTATCTGGTAGCCGGCCTCCAGCCTCCGGGATGACCTTTCCAGCTTCTCCGTGTTGTCCAACAGAAACGCTCGCTGCAACAAATGGAGAAAGACAATCAGGAAGCCGGAGAAACAACGATGGCGAGGGCTGGGCCCCGTTTCAAAGACGCCACGCAGCCAGGTTGGCAATAACCTCCGCGGATGACAATGTGTTATTCACTGATGGACTACCAAGCAGGCGCTTGTAGTCGGCGGCAACGGGGGAGATGCCGGGCACGAACACGAGGATGGTGCGCGGTGACAGCGAGGAGGAAGCGTTGGAGCGGGGAGAGGATTACGATGAAGGTCACTTTAAGCTTCACGTGAAAACATGGGCCATAAAATCAACATCCACCGACCAGAACAATCTGCCCGGGTGGTTCTGGATTAAAAAGGACGTTTACGGACCTCGTCGGGCTCAAGTAAAAATATTCTGAATTATTTTTGGGCAATTCTTTTTGTTTTTGACAGTTTTAACGGAGCCCAGAATGAAGCCTACCAGGGCCGGATCCTGGACTCCGTCCATGGGGTGCATGTTTCCCACCACTGAACTATTAGCCCGCCTCCCTCCTTCCAGACCTAATGCCCGACCCTGCTGCCAACTTTCATAACAATCCACTCAATAGTTTCTGTGTAATCCTGCCGACAGACCGACGGCCACAGAGACGCTGGTGTGAATATGAAACGCTCCATCACTGCGGACTCTCCTCCGCCAAGGACAAACAAGCGCGTCGACGCGTTCGCCTGAGCCGAGCCCGACGGGTCGCCCGCTTCGGTTTTTACACCGGGGACAATGGAAAGATAAAGAGACGATGGAAAGGTCGTCTCAGGAGCGCATATTAAATGAGCATCGCCGCGGGGCCTTTCTATAGGACAGCAGCCTTCACCGTCTACGAGCTCACCGCACCCCGCCTCGGCCGCCACCGCCCCTCAGGGCCGCCCATTGAAATCAGAAATGATGAAATAGGCGACTTCCTTTCAAAGAGGATGTTACGGGCGGGGTTGGAACGCCGCGTGGACACGAACCCATCGCCGTTCCTTAGACACGCCGAGAGTCTTCTGACAAGCGAGACGGGAGGGGATCTGTTGACGGGGCGGCCTTGAGTCGGGGTTGGAACGCGGGAATGCGTCCCTCATTGTGTTCAGGTGTCCAATTACGGCGGCGCGGATTACCGGACGGAGACGAACACGGGAAGAAGCGCTTCTCTTTCATCCACATGAAAACCGATGCTGCATCCGACTATTGTGCTGCTCGGATTAGGCGCGACGCTCTTCCCGGGAATGTTGCTCGTGAATTTATTCCTGTTGGATTTAAAGAGCTCTCAGCTACAGGTAGGACGTGTCGCCAGCTGGGAATACTTTAACGTTCACGACATGTCAAAGCAGTGAAAAGCATCGATAGAGGAAGGCGTGACGAGTGAAAGGTATTCTATTCCGCCTCGTATTCCAACAATAAATCTTTATTCCAGTATTTTAATCTAGAACAGCTTCCAACCAGACTGGAGTAATCCCACCTAAACCTGCAGAAATCTTTTATACTAAACTCACAACCAGCCCATTATTGATCCGCATGTTTGCGTTGCAGCCCCGCCGATGGATCCGAACTCGGCGCTTCCTGCCTCGGCGGAGGATCACACGGCGCCGACAGGCGGAAGACGGAAATGTTTACTGGGTGTTGTCGCGTTTGATGGACTTTTCTAATAAGCCGCGTTAAGAGACTGATCACATGCGACGCAGATGACACTCAAAAACAACCCCGCCGAGTGACAACCGCCTCTCTGACACGGGTTTATGCCCATCAAACGAGCACTGGGGGGGGGGGGGCAGGGGGTAGAGGGGGAGTCTCTCGTTTGGGTCGGGCTGTCAGGATGAGTATCAGCTAATCACTCAGAGGAAATGAGGAATGAGGAGGGAGAAAAGTCGACGACACAGTTTTCAAAGTTTGACAACGAGAGGGAAGGGAGGAGGGAACACCCCCGCCCCCCCCCTCTCCATCTTCCCCTTGGCTTTGGGTCTTCCTCGCCACTGCTGACAGATGTCATTTAGAAGTGGAGATGCTGTTTAATAGTCAAAGGAGGGCGGGGGGGTGAAACGGGCGTTTCTGGTGACGGGTGTGGCAGGGTGGGTTTTTGGGGGGGGGGGGGGTAGTGGTAGCGTACACTCCAGACGAACGGCACAGCGAGCCGGGGCTATAATGAGCCCCCCATGGATCAGAGGGGACGTATTGACATGCAATGCTTAAGCTAATACACCTGCAGGCGGCAGCCGGGGATGCGGGCAGAGGCGCGCTCTCTTCAAAGCGCTCAAGTGATTAGGACGTTATCATTACCATTCCAAACGGGATTCTCCTATTCCCCCCGGCAAAGGTGACACGGCCGGCAGACTCGCTGCGATGGGAAGCCACTTCAAAGCGCTCCCTTCCTGAATTTCTCCCTCTCTCTGCCTTCTTTTAGGGCCGGGGGGGAGGGGGGGGGCAGTGTGTGTGATCATTAGAATAATGCGCCCAGAGTTTGAGGGAGACAGAACCTGAAGGAACGGGTGAGAGTTGGGAATGGACCCCGGGATGAAACCCGACTGAAGGGAGCCATTGGATCTCAACATCCTGCAGAAATGTTGCACCAACATGCCGGGGGGGGGGGGGGGGGGGGGGGGGGGGTTAATGAGCCCTGAAGATCGGCTTTGTCTGCAGGACTAGAAGCTACCCTCGGCAGAAGGGTGGTGGAGCATCAGCCGGGACGGAAGCCGTTACGTTTCCTGGTCTGTACCCCAGTTAATCACAAACCATTGATCTTATTCCCACCGATCTCCACGGAGGGGGGGGCCAAAGCGGAAACAGACGCGCGTCACCGTCGGTTGGAGGTTCGACCCGGGGAATCCGACGGCCCGGATCTACTCCGATCTGCCATGAATCCACTTTAAACTCAGATCGAGAACAGGATTTAGATATATTAGAAGATAAACGCCGTGACTCCCCCCCCCCCCCACTCCTGCCTATGCATCTACGCCTTTTCATCTGACACCTACATTTTGAACAAAGATCTTCTTAGCAACCATGAAAATGGTGTTTTTTTGTTGTGCTTTTTTGCGTCGAGCTACACTCCTCAGTTGTGAGCTATTAACGGGGAGCCCCGGAACAACGCAGCTGTAGCTCAAAAGGAATCGCTCCCCTCTTCCTTTCGCTCTCCTGCCTTTTTTCAATATCAAACACAGGCGGTTACTATCACCACTTCCCAAAGTTCAGATGATTTCCTTATTATTTCAATAAGGGTGGGGGAGAGTCAAAGTGAATAATGATGACAGCTGTGATTCAGGCTGACTGTGTGATCTTCTGTGCCGTTTGTTTGGGACTTGTAAGACGAGGAATTACAAGTGTCAAACAGCTGTGAATATGGCTGCTAAATATTTAAACATGTTTTTCAGCTGAAGGAAAAAAAAAAGTATAGTTTTTTTTTTTAAAGCAAGGCTTAAGTGTGTATAAGCTGTACCCGTCTTTGATTCAAACGCAGGGAGAGCAGAAGGGTAGAAGGCAGCGATGGCGGACAGGGATGGATTCAAGCCCCTTAAAACGGGGAGGAGAGGAGGCGTGCCGTCTCGACAGGTGAGCCTGGACGGACAGGTATTATCCAGACGGCCTCGGTCTAAATCGTCCATGCATCCGGGTGTCGCTGGAGCCTATCCCAGCTTGCTATGGGCGAGAGGAGGCGCACACCCCGAACGCGTCGCCAGCGCATCGCATCCAGCCGTCATTTATGGGTCGCCTCGTTCACGCCGCCAGGTCAAGGCTCGACTGGTGCGTCTTTATGCTTCCTATTCGTTCTGTGTAGACACAATCACGGCTTTAACACGTTTATTTAAGCCAGCGATGCTTGCTAGGATGCAGCAGAATGCTAACGTTAGCTGGAGTGGCTAATTGATCACCTCCAGTGATGATTGTTTGCTTCCCACCCCAGAGGAAAGAGGCGTCGTGTGATTCCGTGTATGTACTATAGCTGATGAAAAACCATCCTTCGTCTTTCATCATATGCAGCTTTCAAAGTGTCGAACCACAAAGGATCACCTTAATCCAATTAAGTATAAAACTATTAAATCCTCCCAGCAGCTGCTCTCTCTTGAAAGTGTGCCGGGTCCAAAAACTGATCCACTCTGAGCCTTCCTTCCTCAGTTTGTCTTCAGAAAGGCATATCAGAAATAATATCTTATCTCCACTGTGTGATATTTAAGTTATGACAAACTGGAGGAACCGGCCTTCAGTGCATTCGTTATCTTCAGCTCGGCCTGCAAGCTGTTCAATCAGACGTGCACAAAAAAAGAGAAGAAGAAAAAGAGTCAAAATGTGCCCATTTTAATTTGCTGCCGGAGAAAGGAAGGAAAATTAAAATTTCAGTGGGAAAGAAGAATTTAAATTGCCGGAGCAGGGAAGCACTTACCTCTTCTCGCAACTTTATCATCTGCATCACGGGAGCAAGAGGGAGAAGAGAGGAGGATGGAGAGAGCGAAGGAGAGATTAAAACAGCAGGGAAAACATGGCAGGAGGAAGATCAGTCATGTGGCTGGGTGCAGAATTAACCCTGACGATTTATCCGTTAGCGTGTTTAGCGTTCGCAAATCACAAGACAAACACATTAAACGCAGCTAAACGCGCCGCCCGGGCTGACTTCCTCTTTTTTTTGAGCAAACAAAGATCAAGTCCTGGCGCTGTCACATTAAAGAAAGAGAGGGAATGGATCGCTCCACTCGCAATATCAAGAAACATTATCAGCAGAGTCACATGACAAGAGGCGCCATAGCAGGAGAGAAGAAAAGACGAGTAAAATATAGTCGAGCGAGTTTCTAAATGTGGAGAGGAAACCTTTAATACGAGGCCCGTGTTTACCGGTGCGGCGGACGCTGCATGCAGGCTGGGGTAAAGGTGCATGCGGATTAGATCCTGCAGAGACGGCGCGGTGCAGCTTATTATTGGGACAGCCACAGAGCATGAAAAATGAATCTTAGCATAGCTGTACATTCTGGATGAAAGAGAATATACAATTTAAACTGAAGTAAATAAGAAATGCTCGTCTTATTCCCCGTGCTGGAAAACCTCGCATCTCAGATAATGAATCCGACGTCTGAGGGAGGGCGGCAGTCCCCTCCGGCATTAATTATGCCTAATCACAATTAAAAACCGTTGCTTCCCTCGCCCCGGTCTTTAGGCGAGGAAGAAGAACGCTCGGGCGAATGGTGGAAATAAACAAATGTTTTGATTTGCCTTTTAGAGGCGATTTGGTTTTTAAATCTCTGCGACATGAAAGGTCAGCAGATCTAACCGGAGTCTCGGGGGCAGAGATGTTGAATCCAGCAGGAGACGGTCAGAAAGGAGAGCGGAATAATTCACAACGAGCGACAGGGAGCAGAAGCAGCATTCAGCTTGAGAGCGAGAGGCACAATGCAGCGGTGAAGCCGGCGCCATTTACATAACGGCAACGGCGTTCCTCGTGCCATTTCCCAAGCATCTCAGAAATAGTTCCTGTGTGATTTCCCCTACCAATGGAAAAGCAGCCGCTCGTTTTGCTGCAGAGCATCGGCAGCAACGCTTACCAGTGGAAACCGTGTGTAAGTTAAGCAGCGACGCCCTGCTAGGAATGCATTATTGAAAAGGCCAGAGTTTAACACAACACAGTGGGTGAGGTCGTACGACCCCGCCAACCGGCTCCGGCGTCGGTCAATGGGCACCAAACAAAACTTGTTGGAGCTCGTTTGTGCCGCCCGGCTGATTGCGAGTCCTCGAGGAGGGTTTGCTAAGACTATGCGAGGGGGGGGGGTTCTTCCTGTTTGACTTTATTTTTCTCTGGCATCCATTCTTGGGCGCCGCCGACGATGCTCGCATCGCTGAGGAGATACAGAAGCAGCAAACACACAACAGAGAAATGTTATAATTACTCCTGCATGGCCGCCTCGCCTTATGTCTCTGTGGCGCCGGCCAGCATTCAGAATTGCACTGCTGCAATTTTTCCGTTATGATAATCAGCTAGTTTTTTTTATTTATTTTTTTCAAACAAAAGATTTTCCTTTTTTTTTTTTTTTTTTTATCCAATGCGGAATTCGATGCAAGTGTTAATCTGCTTCCTTTGTAGGCTGTAAAATCTGGTCGGCGCCGGCTCAGACCGGCACAATCTCTCGTGGCCAAGCCTTCTGCTGCGACTGAAATCGAAACTATTCCGTGTAGGGTTGGTGTGCGTGCGCGGCGCTTGGTGTGTGTGCGCGGCGCTTTGTGTGTGGCGCCCGTGTGTGCGTGCGATGCATGCAGAGGAAACAGAAAGACATAGTGCAACAGCAGCCCACCACATTATAAAAAAACCAGCGATAGTGCCAATTCAGTCTCTGCCCGCATACAGATAAGGAATAAATGGCCAACTCTATTAAATCGTCCTTTAACCATTATCGCAGGGCCAACACGCCATTTTCAGAACTTATGACGGTTGCCTATTTACTTAGCTATAAATCCTTGCCATGTAACCAACAGATTTGTGACTGGTAATGATCTGCTCAGCCAGGGCCATATGAAATGATCCTGACCTCTTTCAGATCGACAGGAATTAAATTGACCGACTTGCCCCGGCCCCCACCATCTTTTCCCCGCCGCTATCGGCGCCGTCTCGTTAGATAAAAAAAAAATCCCTGAAGTTCCGAGTACTCCACTCACAGCAGGACGAGTATTATCTCTACAAGTTTTAAAGTGAGAACGAGGTAAAACGTGGCACCTGGAGACAGAAGGGGGGGGATTATCATTTATTTGCTTTAGCTCCCAGCAGGAAGTCTTTGGCTGAATTTGAGATATAATGTATCAAATAAATAATAATCAATTTGTATCAAGTATTTTATCAATAAAGTGTTTGACACAATAATGTAATTATTAAAACGTTGTTTTTTACAATGTAATAATTTGTACATATTTTTTATTACAATTTAATAATAATAATGCATTTGATTTATATAGCGCTTTTTTGTAGAAGTCATCTTCATGAAAAGCAGAAATTGTGAGAATAAAATAAAAAATGAGGGAAATGTCAATGATTTTATCTTATTAATTTCCATGTGTAAAATTAGAGAATTACACCAATATATTGATTTGAAATTGGAATTTGTTGAAGCATAAATTAAAATAATTCAACATTTGTTTCTCTAAATTTGATAAATTCACTTGCCTTGAAATATATAAAATACATTTTATTATTCTAAATTATAGTCAAATATTTAAAAGCAATTTAAAGCAAGTTCCTATATTTTGAACAAAAACAATTTCACTCAATATTAATTCTGCACCGATAAATTTTATTCCTTTGATGCTTGTGAATTAGAGATTAATAAATATTATTTTTAGATATTTCCAGATGATTTTTTTAACAAAAAGGGAAATATTTTAACACTCTGCTTATTTTTCCTGCCTTTTCCTCGACAGGACGGCGATGGAACCCGTCAGGGTCTCAAACGCGACGGTTCTGACAGCAGAGCTTCTTCCAACTAAAATGTCAAAGTCACTTTTGTGTCTCGCTAATTTGCCAGGAATATGCATTTCAATTTCACACCGTGGCTCGCGATACATATGTTTGTAAGATGTGCGGTTCAGGGGTCATTATTGAAATGGAAATAGGGAAATGTTCAAAAAACAAAAAGCAGACAACTTTATTTAGCTTTGCTGAGCTGAGAATCATCTAAATATACTCACATGAAGCACCGCGGGACTAAGCGTGCAAATACGCATGCGACTATTCATCTTTTTTTGTGCACATTTATTTGCATGTGTGTGTGTGTGTGAGAGAGAGAGACACACAGTAACCCCTCCAAGTTGACAGCCGACTCTAAAGGCACTATATAATTAGTCAAAAGGCGTTTGGTCATAGTTGAGCGCGGCGTCTGAGTGGCAGCTGTGCAGGTGTGCAATAGGTAAGCGCGTCTTAATGTTAGAACGCCGTTTGCTGGATCCGTTGATGTTCCAGCGGTTTGATGGCGTCCTGCATTTATTCAAAACAACGGATTCCAAGCGGTTTAGGTTTAAAATAACACGCGGCGCTTTCTGGCTAATTAAGATCAGAATTCCCGATGATCGTTTTTCTCGTGGGTTCTCGTTTCCCAGCGGCGGCCGTGAACGAGCCGCTTGCCGACGCCGCCGAGGAGCGTTTCTGTCTGTTGTTCCGATGCCTCCGATTCAACAGGCTGAGGCGGCGCTCGCCGCGCGGCCGCCGTCTCCTTCGCCAACAAGAACACTGTTGATGTGAATCCATCACCAGTTTGCGTTTAGATTAAAGGCTGGTGTTAAATAACACATTTCAACATTTGAGTACTACACAAAAGTATTTTAGCCATTTTTTTAATGGCCGTTTTTAAGCGGAGTATTTGGAGTATCTGCGCTCTGCAGGTTCACCTCCCTCGGAGTCACACAAAGAAACGCAGTGTGTGTGTGTGTGTGTGTGTCTTCACGGAGGGTCTCTTATTGGTCCACACCCGGCTGGAGAACAGCTGGGGGGACGATCGGAGGCCGGGTTCTGGATTTGTGTTGGATTGTGCGTTTGTGTGTCTTTTAGCTCCCATGCCCCGGGCTCGCTCTCCGGCGCCCCGGCTTTGCATTAAACAGTGTTCCTTCCGCATGACTTAGCGACAATGCGGCAGGTTTTGGCTCTCGATGGCCCCTACGAGGCCCCCCCTCCACCACCACCTCACCCCGGGGGGGGGGGGCGGCCAGCCACCCACACACTGTTGTCGTTTGGGCCCCTGATTAGCGCCTCACCTGGTTCTCAGAGGAGCCGGCGCCATCTCCCAGGAGCTCGTTGCGTACCTCATCACTGTAGGCGATGCGTGACCTTTTCTGCAGGGAGGACAAAAAAAAAGAAGAAGAGAAGGGAGGAAGGGAGGAAGGGAGGAAAAGAGGAAACAAGTAGGGAAATGCGTCTTAGTACTGCAGCTGCAACAAAAAAAAAGACACAACAGACATTTCTTAAGCACGAGAGCCCCCTAATGGAACTCGGTGACAAGTGGCACACCGGCAGACTGCGTTGTGCGACTCAGCTACACACGCAACACAACAACGTCTGTTTGGCTCCCAAGGTGATCCGGTGCACCCCACACACACACACACACACTAAAACAAATAGAAGTCGAGGTGCACGGGGGACAGGGGACGGGGGGCCGGGGAGATGTATCATGAGGAAGTATCGCTTGTCAGCACTAAATCTTTTCTGGGGGGCTGTCACCGCTGTCATCCTGCTGCAGTGGCAGCCTCTGTGATAACACCAATGCTGAGTTTCAGACAGGGAATAATTCATCACCCATTGCTGGCCCATCGGGTCCGGGGTTGCCTCTCTCTCTCCCTCTCTCTCTCTCTCTCGCTCCGTCTCCAGATGGGCTGGAATAAGAGGGAATGCCAAAAAGACAAACACACATTTCCTGCACACTTCAGAGTGTGCCACCTCCGACTGAGGGAGGGTGGGCTGCCGTTGTAGCGCTTGTTTACAGACGCCCGAGCCGTGGAGGAGCAGCCTCTCGGCATGCCCTGTAAACCAAACACGCTCCGGTGTTTACCGAGCCTCCGTCGCGTCCTCTCCGCCTTGACAGGGTTTCCAGGTGGGCCGCAGGAGACGGGCGGAATCAAAGGCAAGCACCCAAATACCGCAGATTCTCTCTGTCCTATTCTCACTTAGTTCTGCTCTCAAAATGAATAAAGCCATCAGCGGAGGAGCACCAATTACATTTTAGGGACATTTTGTTCCTTTCCATTACCAGGAAAAGTTTCCCTCGCTTTGATCCGCTTCCAGGCGGAGCATCAAACGTGAAGAATCCGATCCTCACCTGGAGAGCGATCCTGTCGGGTTGACTGCAATAAGTTCGGATCCAATCAGGATCCAGATGGACTTTGTCTCTCAATCCGGAGCAAGGACTGGAAAGTCATGGCCGATGTGATTTGGCTGTTTTTATCGTGATGGAGGAGGCCGCTGTCCTCCGGGGTAATTACCGACGGGGCCGGGGCCTGATTGAGCCGGACCACAAACCCCATTAGACAAAGAGCGTGGTCCACCGCAGGGACCCGGGCCCCCACCACAACACGACCCCCACAGGAGCACGGCCGTCCGTCATTTCAATCAAAACAAGTTTCTAACAATTGTTGCAAATTTGTAAAAAGAAAATACAAATATCTAGAAAAACTTGGTCAATTTTACATTTTGAATTTAAATCAAAGAGTAAATTTAAAACATGAAACATGTTTGGGCAAGAATTTGGTGATGCAGAACAAAATTAAATCTGACAGAATTTGTCCAGGAATAAGAATAAATTCTCTGTGAATTTAATTTATATGCATTTCTATTTAGTGCAATTTGAGTAATGTGAAAAAATTAAAGCTGTGATATCAGCAAATAAAAAATTGTTTAAAATTAAACTGTTTTTTCATAAATCATAAAACAAAATTCAATTTATTTTTCCTACATCTCTATCAAATCATAAATAAGGTGACAAATATAAAACCTTCTTTTGATGAAATAAATGTGAAAACAAATATTAAAACGGATTTTATAATTGACCTTAAAGCAGATTTAGTGATTTCTAAAGCTCCTTTTTTGGGGTGAGAGTTCACCCTGCTGCTGGGACCCCAAAGGGAACCGCAGGCCCGATTTGCAGAAGCGTGTTGACATGCATGCACGGCTCACGCTGATTTTTGGTTGCCGGGAAAACACCCACATATTCCCTTTAAGTGGAGTTTAATCTTAAAGAGCTGCAGCACGGTAAATGAGGCGAGGAATCCTGGGAGAAGCATCGATTTGAATGACGAGGCTTCAAAACGCAGGCGGCTTTTTTCGTGTTTCTAAATACCTGTCTGTTACAGATGAATGCGTGGAGCGTCTCTGCAATGAGAGCAGCCCGGGTGACAAAGGGAGTAGAAAGGAGGAGCGCGCCAGCAAAATGAAAGTATCTACGGCACACACTGTTTGGATTCCCCTCCGGAAAACAGCAGATTCCGGAGTGATTACCGCCTTCCCATTTGATGTGAAATGTAAACAGCAGACGCTGATTGACTGCTTCAAGCAGGAGCAGATCTGATTATTATGGGGTGTTGAGCACATGAAAATGCTGCGTGACAGGCTCACGATGGAGGTCAAGGAAGCAGAAACCAGTCTCCTCCAGCAGCTGCTCCGCCCGAGAAGCTCAAGACAAGAAGCAGCTCATCAGGCTGCGCGATCTAAAAGAGGACGCCGCGTTCAGAAGATACCTGATTGCACGGGAGAGGAAAGAAAGAAAGGAAGGAAGCAAGAAGCGGCCTTTTTTTAAATCCTTTTGAAAGGGCCGTCTTTTGTCACTTTTTTCTAAATCTTCGGGTGAGAATTTGTTTCTATTCCCGGAAGAACGCGGCAGAAGTACAAAGGTACATCTTAACTTTATGCAAAGTGGCCGCCTTTAAAACTCCAACGCACGCCATCAGACGCAGCGACGGAGGTCCTGTCAAAAACACGCGCTGGTACCTCCGCTGACACGGATAGCACGAGACAAACACTGTTCCTCTCCAGCCATCAAAATGTCATTACGTATGCATGCATAACAATTCATATCAGATATGCTAATCAGGCCGGCGTAATGCTCTGAGCTGCAAATTAGAGCTTATTTCATTAGAGCAAATATGTGTCAGCGAGCATCGCTCGGAACTGAAATGATTCCAGTCAAAAAAATAAAGAGGAGAAATCGCCAAATTAATACAAAGATAAAACAACAAAAAAGAATTTAATTCAAATACAATTATATTTATACACACATCTCAACTCCCTCCATCTCTCCTCCTTGCTCCTGGGCCAATAAGAACGTTCCAAGGAAAACTGCAAATTATAGCGGTGCCTGGAAAGCTGAGAGATGCAAACAGTTCATTAGACGATAAATAAAAGGCGTAAAAGCAGCCAGGGGCAGGGTGTAATGAGGGGGGGGGCCGAAGTTCCTCGGCAGAGCCTTTCACCCCGGCGTTCCCGTTCCACCGCGCACGCGGCTGGTGGCGTCGCACGAGGAGCAATTAACCGCATTCATCAGGAGGAGCCGCGACACTCCAGCGGCTCCAAAAGCACATTTAAGCGTCCATTTTCACCTCCTCCTCCGGCAAGGAGACAGAAAACGACCACAGAAATCATCACCACACACTAAAAGGCCCCAGAAGGTTATCCAGCCCTGCCCTCCCCCCTCACGCTGGGATATTTTCCCAGGTGATGTGTGGACCAGTCCCGGCAGCCCCCCCCCTCCACACACACACACACACACACACACACACGTGGGGGCAGAGGTGGACTGATGCCGCATGGCGTTAAAAGGAAGCAGAGACCTTTAAGTATCACAACAGCGTCTTAAATAATGCATCTCTGCTCGGCGGGGGTTCGACACACAGCCGGCACAAAGGGAGACGCAAGCGAGGAAAGCGCCGTCATCTCCCTTTAACACAAACAAAAGTGTGAGAGGCCCTTCAATTAAATAAAAGCCCTTTTAATGCATTTGATTTATTATCAGACGGGCGAGCAGCGACAAGCCCGGGACCGAGGCTGTCGCAGGAGGGTGTCATTTGTCCCTTTGTTTTACCGCTCTTTGGTGCACCCTCCACTCCTCGCCACGGCAACGGAGGCTGAGCATTCCAGGGGAAAACCTCCTTTAGAGAGCGCAACATATGCGAAGGCGAGCCCGGTGTGTGTTCGCTCCCCTAATGGAGCCGGAGCCTTCAGATAACAGCATGGGGGCCCCTCATTAGCTCCCAGGCTGGAGCTCCGGTGGCTTCAGGAAGCGCGTTTCACCGCCACGAGAGAACCGAAAGGAGGCTCAGACACGCGGAGCAAGAAGCATAAACGCAAAGAAATAAGAGGTGCATGACCGAGCAGAGCGCGCCGGCGCAGGTGAAGGGAACGCTACAAACAAAGGGCGGAGTTCAATCACTTCCTGTTAGTTTATGCCGATGAGGTCATCTTTGAGCCGGTAAACCGGGATCGTTCCCAAGAACAAGGAAATCTGTTCCGTCGTTTTGGTTTAATTTAGGAAAAAACATTTTAAATAGTTCCATCCTTCTAAATAAAAATGAAGAATCTAAATAAAATCTAAATATTCAGCCCTAACATCTGTTTAAGAATCATTTGTAAGACAAATAAAAAATTCAAAAGCAAATCAAATCTGAATTTGGGACTACAAAATGATGATGTCATCACAAAGTACTAATGACACCGCTTTGATGAGGTAAATCAATGGACACACATAATAGCACGGCCATAAAGTGCTACCTGACCCTCTCCTGGGGAGGCGGCTATCCCGGGAGGGGGGTCTTTCATGCGCCTTCCTCTGTGATACCGGTGGAGGGTTTCCCTGTCAAACTCATTTCTATTGCTAAGTACAGGCGAGATCAGTCAATAAGCCTAACGACTGTAGGAGGAGGCCGGGAGGGAGGGGAGGCGGGGGAGGAGGCGCAACTCCAGACAAAGGAGCAAATTGGAGGTGGGCTTTGATTGAACAGGAACCATATACCACCAGAAGGCCGAGGGATCGCGTCTCGATGGTCGTTTCTTTAAGGCATGAGGGCCCGATTAAACCCAACATTAAAATATGGAGGCTCCTCTAATGAAAAATCAAAGAGCCCCGCCCACTCCCTCCATCCGTCTCCTCTCACCTCCTCCGTTCGGTCAGGTGTTCCCCCATCAGCCCGCGGTCGCGTATGAGGCGACAGAGGAGAGAAAGAAAGGAAGAAACAAAGAGAACGAAAGAGGGAGAGAAAGAAAGAGGGAGGGTTACGGAGAGGAGGGACCTCGGTGCAAACCGGAGGCAGACAGCAGCGGTTGGGGGAGTAAATCAATAGAGCAGCGCCGACGGGGAGGCGGGCAGCCGGGGCGAGGAGCAGCCGCCCGGGCCCCCATCACAACGCTGGCTCCTGGCGTGCAGTGGGGAATAAAGCGGGCCTCCCCGGGTCAGCACCAGAGAAGGAGGTGAGATTAGAGGGAAGAGGAGGGATCTTCACACAATGATGGCAAGAGGATGACGAGGAGAGGAAAAGCGAGTGTGGAGGAGGAGGGGGGGGGGGGGGGGGGGGGGTACGGGATACCTGGCAAACCAGGGACCAACCGGCCCATTAGCCTGTGGCTACCTACATATAGTTCAGTGAACCCTCTGCTGAGAGGAGCTCCTCTCCATCAGTCCCCCCCATCGTTGGGAAGAAAGAAACACCTTCACTTTTAACCCTTTCTCTGCTGTGGAAAGAGCTTCAGTCCTGACCTCCATTTATGATTCATTCCCGTTTGAAGCCTATTCTTGGAGCGTTATCTAAAATTGAAAAATGTAATGTAAAAAAAAAAAAAAGAAGAATCTAGACACAAAGGGAAGGAGTCGGGCCCGCTGAGCGCGAGCGGCGGGCCGGTGGCCACGCTCAGGAGACTCGCCTTCGTGTAGCGTGACCATTGTTGCTGCTGAATAGCTTCCTCATTAGCATAAGAATAATGCAGCACATATAGAGACTTAGCCAGATCATTATCTCCATATATTTATGTATACTTTGTTATTTCACTTGCTAGAACACATTCAAATGCTGATGAGGCTTGTAAAGCCCCCCCCTCACCCCCCCACTGCCGGCCGAAGGGGGGAAAAAACCTTCCAGCACGCACCCGTCTGAAATTCCCAGTCTGTCGGGCTTGTACTGGAATTTACGGAACCAGTTGGAAAAAAATACAATTTAATCCCCGTCCTCAAAGACGGGGTGCAAAAGCTCCAAAAAAGGTCGGACTTTGATGCAGCAGGAGGGCGGGGGCCGTTGTTGTTGTTGTTGTTGTTGCGTTTACATCCATCACGGATCATTTTACATTACAACTCGGTTCCATCGCTTCCCGATTAGCTTCTGATCACATTATTTGGGGTTTTTAAATATTATTAAATCTGTACATAAATACATCCATTTAATATTACTGATATGTTAAATTATTACAATATTGTATGTAATATAATATAATGCGTTTATGACTCATTTGATCATTTAATTAAAACATTTTAAATTCCACAAAATGGTACAAATAAAATGTGGCTAAAACGTGTCAATTAAAAAATATATTATAAGATATACTCTGTCCTAAATATGTACATGTGAATAGAATAATATAATATATCCTTTGGCCGAGGGCATAAATACGGGAAACAGATTTCCTCTTTGTTCCTACAAAGAATTATTCTCATCTGAAGCTCTTCAAGGATAAAAAAAAAAAACCCAGATGAATCAGATAATTTCAGAATAAAAACTTAAAAAGAAAAATGTACACCAACTTGGACAACGCGAACAAAACCGGCGCTCCGTGAGCTGCGAGGGGAACAAAACCAAAGAGTCGCGTCTCACTGCAGGAGCGGGCCGACGCACTAATGGTGGCCAACCTCCCAGATAATTGAGAAAGAAAAGGAAGCAATTCATCTTCCACAATGTAATTCTGATCAAGGCCGCAGCCGGATTCCACTGCAGGCTTCAAAACCAGCGGAGAAAAGGCAGAAAGCGTTGGTCGCTGAGAGCGGGAGACACAATCCCTCCTCTCCGGCGCTCATTAGGAACACTTAGGATGAGGCCAGGAAGCCCACTTTAATTGTGCGTCTGCATCAGCGCGTGAAGGAGGGACGGAGGGGGCAAAACATCTGTAAACACGGAGCGGCGGCCACCGAGAGACGCCAGCGAAGAAGAAATGCAAAGAAGCCTTCCTCTATTTACCCCTTCCCTCACTTCTGGCGGGCCGGCTTATTAAAACGGCAGAAACACGGAGCGGAGGAATAATAATATATTTCATAAATACTTCATGAAGCGCTCCGCCAGACTCCAGCCGCCGCGGCGAAGGAGAAAACAGTGTCACCTATTCTAGTACCCGCTTGTCAGCACATCACTGGGGAGTGGGTGTCACACGTCACTTCAGGTTTACTCTGCTGCGTGGGACAGGCCCGGTGCACGAAACCGGGGGTAGGACAGAAAGGAGAACAGAGGGGGAGGAAGGGAGGAGGGGCGGGGGCGTTATCATATCATCACCCCATGTCTTGTGTTTTCCTCCTTATTATCCGTGGCCCCCGTTCGCTCCAGTCACTCAATCACACGAGCCCCGAGGACAGCGTTGGGGGGGGGGGGGGGGGGGGCGCCGGGAGGGCCGCCGCTTCACGGCAGACTCAGCCAGACAAGCGTCTGAAAGCGATCCCGATCGCTGTCAGCGCGAGGAAGTGCAGCGACTTCCGAGGGGCCAGGAAAGATAAGCGACACGGCGAAAACGATAACGGCCGAATTTACACACTGCCAAGCAAAACCTGCGCTCCAGGCGGAGTGCAGACCCCCCCCCCCAACTTAAAGACAAGTGTTAACACAAGGAGATGGAGGGAGGGGGGAGGACGAGGATCTGCTTACAAATGACTGGCTATCTGGGTTCTAGCAGGAACCCGCTAAAGTCCAAGAAACACATTCCCTCCGCTCATCCCGACCCCCCCATCCAGGAACGGCAGGAGGAGTCCCAAATCTCACCGATTGTTCCGTTACTTCCTGTTCAGGTTCGGTGAAGACAGAAAACGAGCAATAAAGATCGATAATGTTTCTCCTCGTCTGTGTTATACGCCGCAATAACTCATTAAAAGATGTAATAACTCATAAGTTGTAATAACTCAGAGCATTGCCGAGAGTGAAATTCGGCGTCTTCCATTTTCCACTCCGATGGCGACTGTCCTTCAAACCGGGTTCGACCTGCCGATGCCACGAGAGCATCAGAAACCAGATTGAGCCGTCGGCGCCTCCAAATCCCCCAAAGGGCTGGAGGAAGACGGAACACGACGAGTTCCAGATGAAAGAGGCGATCCGAGAGCGGAACAGCAGATCCGTTCGTTTACATCTTAAATCTGCGCCGGGCTCAGCGGGAACGCGCAGAACCCGCCTCCACCGCCGGCCCCCTTTAAACGGCGGCGAGTGATTAGACTCGGGCGCCATTGATGGGATGTTCGGCAGCGAGCCATAAAGAGAGTCAATCCGCCGTCGCTCCTCTGTTTAATAAGAGCTGTAAGCCCGGGCGGTTTAAAGTGTCCGACATCCCACTCATGTCGCCGGAATGGGACGGGGGACGGGGGGGGGGGGGCAGCAAGAACCCTTCATGGCGGATTACAACCATTCCTAATCACCTCTGTTCTAGTGCAGAGGTGGAACTAAATCTCGACAGAATTATCTGCATTTGTCTATTTTAAAAACAAAGACGTCACGACAAACTTTCTGATTCTGCAAACTCTTCCGGCGCCGTAATGAGTTTATGAGCGCCGCAAGCAGAGGTTGGATCGTCCCGGCAACCTTGAATTGTCTGTGATTACGACTTAAAACCGGCTGGTTGCACACTAACGCGTCAGGAAGGTAACCTTTAGGAAAGCCTACGATCAGACACCGACGCCTCCTTGGCAGAGCTAATGAGGCGTTAGCATGTTTGTTGATAGCTCCGCTCCAGAATTCACAAAAGCACTCATGATGAACCAGGACGATGTTACCGCCGGGGTAATTGAAGCCGTCTCACAGCGCTTGTGAAGCCGATAAATATACAAGTAGCAGGCAGAAGTTTATGTTCACCGCGCTACAAAATGAACTGATCAATATTTCAAGGCTGGCCCAGTCTTTGGAAACGTTCTAATTATCTCGCCGGGTTTTATTATGGGAAAAAGGCCTTCCAGACGTCGTACTTGACCATGACTGGAAGCCCGAACCGTTCCTCACGCGAGACAAAGAGGACCGCTGACAGCTGGTCTCATCCTTCTCCATCCCACACCGCGGGAGGAAACCGCAGCATCGTGATCTAAACGTCTCCTGAATGGGCTTCCTTTGAAGTCGAGTGCCGCACTTCAGGCGAATCGCACCTTCATCGTAGCGAGGGGTTGACACGCATTAGCCCGTTTAACGCAAACAAAGGGCGAGGCCTTTCAAAAGCATCCCCGATGCTCGGGAATAAAAGACGTCTTCACGGTCCTTGGTGAAGCGGCCTGCAGCGCATCACGGACACAATAATGCTGCTCCCAGAGGATGACCCCCCCCCCAAAACCACCTTGACCACTCCTCGCTCGGCTTCTCATTTAATGTCATAATAACGTCTTCAATGATAAAAGTCCCACAGCGCCGCGTTTAATGAAAGAATGTTTAGCCGAATCGAGGCTGAAAACAAAAAAGGTAGTCGGACATTGAGGAGATTTTCAGAGCTGCAGCTGATGTCACAAAGACAAGTCACAAATACGATCACGTTGGATATACTTAGAGGAAAAAATATATATCATCCTCTAACTTGTTTGTTTTTCTTTTACCGACTTGGGCCAGAAAATACCAGACACTTTAATAAAGCAGGTTTTGTTTTTACCACAAGGGCATTTTTTGTGACATTATTTTCTATTCGTGGTTCAAAGGAAAAAAAGGTCAGTCTGAGCAATAAGCGCAGGGATTTACCACGGCCGGTCCACTCGCACATCAGAAAGGAAAAGTAATAGGTAAACGTGCCCAAAATGCTCCTCATCGCTTTCCTTCGGGGGAGAATCCCTAGAGCAACAGCACCATCTGCTGGACACGCGCACCAACAACCGCCTAGACCTCACAGCAGGTATTCCCATAAATAGGAATTAAGTACAAGAAGCACCCTGGAAGGAAGACATTTCTATTGTTGTGTGACAGACAGACGGTTGGACATCAGAGTGAATCTGCATCAGACTAAATATATTTCTCACTTTAACATATTCAGCCTAAGAACACGACATGGCGCCGCCTCGGAAAGGCAAGACAGCGAGGCAGAATCGTGTACCGACAACCACCCCGAGTCTCCGGGACTGACTACATCACCTCCGAGTCGACGTCGCTCGATGACAGCTCGTCAGACGCTCTTACAATTAGCGGCGTTCATAATTTGAGTCGCATTGTTTTGCGTGCAACGCAGCAGACATCTGCAGATCCGCCTCCCCTACTGGGACGAACCAAACGCGGCCCTTTGAAGACGCCGGCTCTGTTTACCTGATAGATTTCGCTGGATTAAGTTGCCGTTAGGCCTCTCCTCCTCCTGATCAAAGCTAATGCTAAGAGCCGCGGCGCCCTTCTTCCTCCCGACGCCATCAAACAGGATTGTCTTCGTCCTTTGTGAATTTATGGATTCTTTTTTTGGGGGGGGGGGTCTCTCTGGCGATGCCCATTCGCCGCAACCCGGCACCTCTAAGACCCCCGCTGTCCCGTCTATTAGCGTAATGAAAGCGCCAGAGCGCTGCTTGATAAATTGTCTTCCTGGGCTAGCGAGGTCAGCTCAAGCTGAGGAGTGAAGTCTCAAGCTGGCACACCGGTGGAAGGAAGACTTCAAACCGCGGGTGAGCGGGAGGATGAGAGAGCAGGTTAAGGGGGTAGACCCCCCCGCGGGAGGCCGGTAGGGAGTGGAAGGGCCTTGATATCCACAGAAAGCTCAACAAAGCTGCAGCATTTTACATTAAACAGAAAGGAGAGCGCCTTTTGAGCGGAGCGTCCTCGCCAGGCCTGGAGGAAGTGGAAGCTGAGCTGGGCTGCAGCATTCGGTACATCTGAGGCTCATCCGTGGGAGGGGGGGGGGAGGGGGGGGCTGGAGGCCTTGCCTTCTGAACGCTTGCATCAGACTTCCAGGAGACGAGGCTCCTGGGTGAGGTGGGTGATCCCGGGCTCAGGGAGCGCCGCGCCGCACCACGCCCAGCGTCGTCTCACCAGAACAGAAACCGAGAGGCGCTGAAACGCCGTCCCGCCGTGAATTGAGTTTTAAGGTTGTTAATGGCGTGACGGCCTGCTAATCGTCCCATCACATCCGGTTTTCCTTCGAGGAGGGCAGGTCGGCCGCGTTTACACAGGAAACCAACGCAAACGCATCTCTCCAGAAACCGCACTTACAAACTCCTGGTCCAGCTTGTCGGCCTCCTGCTGGTAGCTCTTCAGCCTGCCGCCGTACATGGGCCGGCTCTGGATGGGGACCTCCCGCACCTCCAGGTCCATCTGCTCCAGCTGAAACCAGTTCTTCCAGTTAATTCAACAAACTCTTCTCACCATCAATAGTCATAGACAATGTTTAGCACAGGTTTACGAATCGCACAGGCCCCGCCTCCCCTGCCACCAGCGCGTCTTTATCTGTTCATATCAAACGTCGTGAGAGGAGCCGCCCGGCTGTGACGGAGGAGGGGTGTTCTGTAAATACGTGAAGAAGGGAAC
The DNA here is from genome assembly GCF_040956055.1 of Brachionichthys hirsutus. Classification (NCBI taxonomy): domain Eukaryota; kingdom Metazoa; phylum Chordata; class Actinopteri; order Lophiiformes; family Brachionichthyidae; genus Brachionichthys; species Brachionichthys hirsutus. Next base: position 475,944 of record NC_090917.1, read on the forward strand.
ACGCCAGCCCGTCCTTCACAGGCGATGTCAGCGTGAACGGCGCCGGCGTGCATCCGACGCGTGGCGAGACGGGAGGAAACTGATCGCTGTGACATCACAAGGCGAATGCAGCGACGATTTGTCTCCGTTTCTAAAGCTGCGACGGGAAGACTTCCACCTCCAGATAATGGCTTGAAATGTGTCGTAGGGGTGTCACTTAAAAGCACATTACCGGGGAGCAATCACAGGGGGGGGGGGGCGCCTCCCTCCCCGCCACGCGCGCGTCTACGTGTCATGTCACCTCCAGGAGAACACAGGTGCTGTCGTCTGTCCCCTCCCCTCTTTGTACAAATTCATTATTTAGGAAATGGGAAGAGGAGGAAAATTAGTGATCAAAGACGTACCAACTCTCTGACTTCTTCAAGCTGTTTGTCGACATTTAGAACCAGCTGTGTCTTCTCCTCTGAAAGGGAGAAACAGAAACATATTGATCAGCCGACAGAGCAACGGCGCTTCATGACAACCACCTGACTCCCCCCCCCACAACGGGGGAAGAGAGGGGGTGAGAGGAAACAACACACGAGGACACATTTGAAGATATATTTACACATTCGCTACACGGCGAGCTCACATTTGATGTGTCTTAGTTATGAGGCCTTTGTTGGGAGCAGCGAGGAGCGCTAAGACTCAAAGGGAAGGGAGGTGTCAGCTCCTGTTCAGAGCCCCACTCTGAATGACTCCCCCCCCCCCCCCCCATCGAAACTCATTAGGACTCATGCACAAGCTGCAGCAGCTCGTCAGGAATTATCAATTATTCAACAACAGAAGGGGAGGGATTAGATCCATTTCAACTCCTCCCACTCCTTTATTCTCGCAGCACGCCATTTAGAGTCCAATCAACAGAAATTACTCTGATCAAACTAAATTTGACAATCTAAGCGGAGAGTCTGCTTAAAGCCGTCGAACGTCTGAAGTGAACAAACGATCCACCCGTAACTCAGGATTATATTCAACCGGAATCCAGGAACAAACTCAATCACAATGAAGTCGAGCTAATCACGCGCCGGTCGGAAAGATCTGTTCCTGTTTTTCCACACGCCCTGGCTTTCATCAGCAGCTACGCAGAGAAACGGCGGCGAAGACGAAAGGCCTCCACCCGCATTGAAACCCAGAGACGTCGAACCGCAGAGGAACAAATCGAACCGCTTCAGGACGGAGGAGAGAAAACGCTTCATGAGAAAAGGAGGGGAAGGATTCAGAGCTAGCGGAGCAGCTCCTCCTGGTCGCAGAGAGTTTACTGGCTTTGTACATATTCATACGGCACAGCGCTGCCGTGAGTCTCCGCTGACGCCAGGGCCAAACCGAGGCTTAGCGTGAGGCAGCCGGTCCGGAGGAAGAGACGTACGCGCCAAGTCAGGGCTGGAAACGGCGTTTAGAGTCAACGCTGAGGAATAAACCGGAAGTTACAGGAAAGAATTCAGCCGGAACTGCCTGGACTTCAGTTCATTACGTCAGGAAACGGAAAATAGCCCTGAATTAGGAAGGACATTCAGACCAGATGTGCAGAGCATCCATTTAAGATTGTGTTTCCGGTCCACGTGTGTGACGCCTGCTCGGAGCGGAGATCTGCTGTACGTGTTAAAATACAGTGAATAAACAACGACGGAATCTAATCACGCTTCAGAGTTATAAGAGCAACAGCTGGAAAAAACATGGTTTAAATTGAGCCAAGAGTTAAAGGTAATTACTGCACCCCAACCAGCTGCAATACGTGATGATTCTTTCACATTTGTTACCTAAATAAGGAGATTTATAAGAAACAAGAGCACAAAGACGCCTTTTCTCGCTATGAAGGTTGTTCAAGGTAAGTCCACGAGTGGAGAATCGGCCCAATCGCTTAGTCCTTCGTGCATAGGACTGTTTCTCACCAGCCATTCATAAATCCCCAAAGCACCCAGAGCCTGCCGGCTAGGCCCCCCCGAAACACGCACATATTACAGCTGAAGGGAGTTCTGAGTGGCACTCTGGGATGAAACCACCAGCAAAGATAGTTAATGCATGTGACGTCATCAAATAGGTAGCCGCGACTACACTAAATGGGTCAACCAGCCTCAGCTGTTCTTTGCTCGATACCATAACTAGATGAAGTAACCCTCAGAAGCACATTCACCGAAAACGAACTCAAAGTACGAGAAAATATAACGAATTACTCCCCAGTAAGCCCGGCAGAGAGTTCTACTCACAGCTAGCAGACTCAGCTGGGAAATACCGGTTAGCGTTAATTGGTAGCTAGCTCCAGCTAATTAAGACTCTTACCTCCACTTAATTTGGGAATTCTGCCGATTTTGCTCGTAACTTCCGCAGTGATCGTCCCGAACTCCTGCTCGTAGGCTTCAAAGTCTGAAGACATGTTGAGCTCTAAGTTTAAAACTGCTAGCTTTCTGGTTGACAGCTCAGATGATGAATAAAAACAAGGCTCGAGCGGGTCACTTCCTGGTGTCGCAGTAAAATACTACCGGCAAGCAACTCGATCACTTTTTAAAACTGAACATCTTTCCGCCAATGGGTGTAAAATATGATTCGCTTTTATTTTAATAGTCTTTATGTGAACAATCTCAACATCTGTGTGATGTTTAAGTAATAAATGGTTTAAAGGTGAACCTTTCTTTTTGACACGCAAAGAAGCTGAAGGAAACGAGGAAGTGACCAGGTTGGTTGTTAGGGTGACCGTGTTTCTCCCTTCATAAAAGCTGTACGTGTACACTATGCGATACGCGTTCTTTATATTTTACATGTACTATTATCCTCTTATTGGGGGGGAGTAATAATCTAATTTTATATCAGCCCAAGCTGGCGAACAAGGTATCTAACTAGCTAGATAGCTGCTGTAGCGTTAGCCTTCATGCTAGTCAGAATCACAAATGTTCGCTAATGCGTCGTCGCCCGTCTTGTCTGTTTTAACAGAGTGCATATAAATGTTCGATGATCGCATTGCGTGTTATGTCCCGATGCGTTCGGTGCATTAGCTACATCGAGTGTTTGCTATCTCTTGTTAGCTTCCTCGGTAAGTTCAGCTAAACGTCGGTTTTTGCTGCATTTGAACGTTCAACAAAACAAAAGTCCACAAGCATGAAATGATTGTATCCCTTCAAAGGTTTTAAATACTTGTTGATGTGGAAAGTGGCACCAGAATGAAACAATACTCCTACAATACTGCAGTAGTTTTTGTACTAAATGTGGTGTGTGCGGCATACAACAGTCATCCTCAGTAGTAGATCTAGTTTTCAGAGTATATGATGGAGAATGTTGCAGTTCAACAGGGTTTATCTGTGAATGTGAATCGAACATCGTGTGTCTGTCTCTTAGATGCGGAGGCCAGTTCCGTCACAAGCGTAGCGTGCTTTGAGGCTTGGGAGGAGAGGATGCTGCTCTTTGCTGTCGAGGCCAGGAACACCGGGACGCAGAGATCCCCGCTGACCCGAAACCAGGGCGGCCGCCGGGCGGCGAGGAGACAGGGAAAGACGTCCTCCACGCCGCTGACTTTGCGACACAGTAGAGAAAAAAAGTAGCGCATTGAAACTTAATCAATTCAGTAACTCGACTCTTAGTACCAACCTCAAAGAGACGAGATGAACTTCTTCTCAAGCTTCGTGACATTCGAGAACCTCCATGAGGTTCGGAGATTATGCCACTGGGGTCCGATCATAGCGCTGTCGGTCATCGCCATCTGCTCCACCATGGCGGTTGTGGACTCCGTCGTTTGGTACTGGCCACTGGACACCACAGGGGGCAGTATTAACTTCATCATGCTGATCAACTGGACCGTCCTCATCCTTTATAATTACTTCAACGCTATGTTTGTTGGCCCTGGATACATCCCTCTGGGCTGGAAGCCAGTAAGGATCCTCTGTCATGTTCATTTTCGTGTAAAGAACAGACCGAGTCATTCTGACTAACTCTTTTTATTTTTTTTGTCCCACAACAGGAGGACCAGCCAGCCGCCCAGTACCTGCAGTACTGCAGGGTGTGCCAAGGCTGCAAGGCCCCCCGATCCCACCACTGCCGCAAGTGTAACAGGTACTGTAGCTGCATTCGCTGTCAAAGTAAGAGCATGGAGGGGGCCTTCGTGTCCAGTGTCGACCCCCCCCCCACACCCAGCACCGTCCTCCTCTGCCTCCCGCCCTTCAGGTGCGTGATGAAGATGGACCACCACTGCCCGTGGATCAACAACTGCTGCGGACACCGGAACCACGCCTACTTCACCGGCTTCCTGCTGCTGGCTCCGCTGGGCTGCTCTCACGCCGCCATCATCTTCATCATGACCATGTACACGCAGCTGCATGACAGGGTGAGCGGTCGCCGCCGCTCCCCGCCCTCGGCGGCGGCCGCTCCGTGTAAACCGACCGTACCTCCCTGCAGATATCGTTTGGCTGGAGCATCGTGAAGATCGACATGAGCGCCGTGCGTCACTTCCAGCCCCTCGTGCCCTTCAGCGTGCCCGCCTTCGCCGCCACGCTCTTTGCCTTGGGTTTGGCGCTGGGCACCACCACCGCGGTCGGCATGCTTTTCTTCATACAGGTACATTTTCCAGAATGACATGATGGAATAAACAGTGATGTCACCTGCTGCCTGTGCAGAGGAATGTTCTGCAAGGGTTTTCTCATGGAAAGTCTCTCCAACATTATTATGTTAACGCCAGAATTACAATGAGGAAGAAACTTTGGGATCGAATATAAAGGCGGGCAGGAAAGTAAATATTTGAGAGATGCCTGTCAGAAATTCTACTGAATGTTCACATTGTTTATCGGTGAAAGAAAGGAAGTTATTAGTTAAATCCCGTATTCTGTCATTTAACTGCGATTATTATTCCTTTTCAGATGAAAGTCATTCTTCGAAACAAGACCTCGATCGAGTCCTGGATCGAGGAAAAGGTCAGCATTTCAGTAGTAGTTAACGTAAAAATTAATAGTTAATGACAATCTGGTCGATCTGGATTAATAACTTGAAACCATCTTGACCCCCCCCCCCCCCCCCCCCACTGCTCCTTGTTTCCTCCAGGCCAAAGACAGAATACAGCACTACCAAACAGGGGAGGAGTTTGTCTTCCCATACGACCTCGGCAGCCGCTGGATAAACTTCCAACGTGTCTTCACGTGGTCGGGGACGCCCAAGGGGGACGGCCTGGAGTGGCCCGTCCATCCCAAGTGTCACCAGCACACCTTAACTGTAGGTGGAAATCACCCTCATGATGCGCTTCCTGTTAAACTGCGGCGTGAATGTAAAGCGTCCTATTCCAACAGATCGAGCAGCTGAAACAGAAAGCTGATAAACGAGTGAGGAGTGTAAGTAGCTGCAGGTCGGAAGCCTCGAAGCACGTACCAGGAACGCTTTACCGGGAGCAGCAGAATAACCAGATCTCTCGTTCGGCTCGACCAGCAGGTCCAGTACCGGGTGGTGCAGGACTACAACGGAGCGTGCTGCCCGCTAAGCAAAGGGGTCCAGACCTTCTTCAGAACGCCCTGCACCGAGGAGCCCCGGATCGCCCTCAGCAAAGGAGACACCATTATGGCCACTCGCGGCACCAAGTGAGTCACTGCGAGCCCGACGTGGTGGACCTCTAGGGTTTCAGGCCACAAGACAAGCAGCGAAATGTTTTTCTGTTCAGGTGGTGGATGTACGGAGATAAAGTGCTGAGCAGGGAGCAGATGAGAGGTGAGGGGAGGTGCTTTCGTTGTGATTTGAATAAATACGCTGCAAAAAATACCAAGTGTCCTTCCTCTCTGTTTCTGCCTTTCAGCCGGGGAGCGTGAGCGGGGATGGTTTCCAAGGCGATGTGTGGAGAAGTGCCATTACGACACAGCTGCCAGCGATGGCAGCAGCGATAAGAAAGTAGATTAGCAGTTAGAGCAGGCTTCGTGCAGAAACCGAACGTGTGTTCACAAATCCGCTGAAGTTAAGATGTTCACAAAATGATTTTGTTTTTGAATCACCATTGCTTTTGAAATCTCTGTGCTGTTGAACAATGTCTTAAAACGGACCGTTCCCGACTGACCCAGTCTTAATTTCAAAGGTCTGCCACCAGGTTTTAATGTGACTTTAATGCTTGTGTTTATGTAACTTTACTTGAGTCTTTTGTTTCTATAAATGTTGATGTGCATTGTTTGCTAATTATGCAGCGGCTCTGCACGGCGAGCCCCGGGGCTTTGTCATGCAACTCTTTTTACAGTATGGAGATAACATTTGGTTTCTTTATATTATTTTTGTAAAAACAAATTGTTGGCCTCAAAGTATAAAATGAAAATTAAAAAAATATTCCCACAAGGGTTCTCTTTTGCCTCTTTTTCTGCAAATGTTAGTTTTTTTTATTTAAAATTCATGCAAACAAAATGTAGGAATATTAAGTAAAATACATTTAGGTAGTTGTTACACAGAAAGAATGAGCGTTAAGTCACTCCTAAAATATAATCTATGCTACTATATACTAATATATATTGATATCTACATATATTTTGATGAGTACAGTAGGTGGTAAAAAATCCAAAGTGATTTAAGAATAGGTAAACCTGCAACAAACCAGCTAACAGCATATTAATGCGACAGTTTCGTATAATGGTACGGTCTGTGTTGGCTTTTATTGTGAAAGGTCAAACACGGAAGTGTGCACTCTTATAACTTGGTCGTCTCGTTTCCGCCTACAAAGCCTTTAGTTATTTTACTCTCTTCACACGTAACTCATTTACCTCTCCCATAATGTTGTCACGTTAGCTTACTTTACTTTAGCTTTTAGTTTAATCTAGTTTAACCTAATAAGAGACGATCTGCTGACTTTTTCCTCAACCAATCAGCTCGGGCGCAGAGTATCACGTGACTCGTCGTCTCGGCGCTGTCATTTCCGCATCGAGGGTTCGTAGGAGAGCCCGTGGAGCAGCAGCGTGCGTGCGGCGGGCGTGCGGGGACCTGCGCTGTGAACCTGTCCGCGGGTTCGCGGAGGTTACCTCAACGCAGGTAAGCCGGGGCTGAGTCAAAGGTGGTTTCCTCTCGGGTAGTCGGTACGGTTGTAGCGCTGCAGCTAGCTCGTTAGCTGCGGCTTTGACTATCTCCACTGTAGCTGGAAGGTGTTTATCCGGTGTGTAAAGTAAACTCGTTTAACTTTAGAGCTCTAATCCGTCCCGAAGCCGCTAACAGGAAGTCACTTCCGCGTAATGGAGCTTCTCAGCAGCTCCTGAACAAAGCCTGAGACCTCAAGTCTGTTTGATTGTGTTTAGCAGCTGTTCTCATTGAACGCTCGTTTGATTGTTGACTCAAGTAAATCAAACTCTTCCAGCCCCCCCCCCCCCCATCCAGGCATCTCGTCGGCTGCGGGTCTCAGCATGTCCATGTTCAGCACGGGCGTCCTCGTCCTGACGTCCCCCCTCCACGCCCTGCCCCTGCGCATCGCCCCCGTGCTCAGCTCGGCGGCCCAGCTCGTGGAACGCACGCTTTACGTGCACCTCCACCCCGGGCTGAACCTCGGCGGCGGGAGCCCCCCCCGGCCCGTTTTCATTCCTCCGGCTGCGGACCTGTCCAGCTTCATCGCCCGCCTTTATAGCAAGGCGTCGAATGTCTGTGGGCACCTGGATGTCCGTGTCCTCCTGACCAACGTTTGTGCTAATCCGGCCGCCTGCGTCCCAAACGGGCCCTTCCCCACGCCGCAGGCCCTGTCCCACCCCCCGGAGGTGCTGCTGACGGACTTCCCGCTGCAGGACCCGGGTCAGTCCCATCAGGTGACGCGGTCTCTGCAGCGCTACGCGGGCCGCTGCTACGTCTGCGGCCCCAGCCTGCCCTCGGTGCTGCTGACGGGGGCGCGGCAGGAGGAGGAGGAGGACGCTCCGGCGGGACCGGGGGAGAGGACGGGACCCCTGGAGGCCTACAGTGACGTGGTGGTCGGGGGGACGTTCGACCGGCTCCACGGGGCCCACAAGGTGCTGCTCAACGTCTCGTGCCTGCTCGCCAGCAAGCGGCTCCTCATCGGGGTGTGTGACCAGGCGATGCTGCACAGTGAGTGGGGAGGGGCTGTTTGTGTGTTTGGTGCTCTCTGAGGCCGGCCATCCGACATCTGCCCCCCCCCCGTAGAGAAAGTGCTGAAGGAGCTGATTGAGCCGTACGCTCTGCGCGTCCAGAAGCTCCAGGAGTTCCTGCGGGACGTCAGGCCCTCGCTGCAGGTGGAGGTCGTGCCGCTGGACGACCCCTACGGCGTCTCCGTGGTCGACCCCTTCCTGCAGTGCATGGTGGTGAGCGAGGAGACCAGAAGGGGGGGCGAGGCCGTCAACAAGAAGCGCCTGGAGAACGTGAGTTGGGAATGTTTCGGGTGTCGCGGGAGCACCCGGGGCAGAATTCTTGACCCCCTCGTGCCCCAGGGCAGTTCCTCCTCAAGCGACCCGTGTTCCTTCTGCTCCAGGGCCTCCGACCTCTCGTCCTGCACGTGATGCAGCTGCTGAAGGACGAGCGCCGCACTCTCCCAGAGGAGGAGAAGATCAGCTCCTCCAGCCTGCGCTCCCGCCTGCTGGGCGCCCTCCTGGCCCCGCCCAAAGTAGGTCGCGTTGGAAACCCGAACCCTAACCTCCAGTGGGCGACCCGCTCTAAACTCGGTTCAAGGCTGTTGATGTTTAGCTCACCCGACCGCTGTCACGCCCCCCCCCCCCCCCCTCCAGGACGCCCCCCACCTCCCGCCCCTTCCGTACGTGATCGGCCTGACGGGAGGCAGCGGCAGCGGGAAGAGCACCGTCAGCAGGCAGCTGGAGGCGCTGGGGGCGGCCCGGGTCGACTGTGACCGGCTGGGACACGAGGCGTACCTGCCCGGCACGCCGGCCTACCGCCGGGTGCTGGAGGAGTTTGGGCGAGGTGAGCTAGCGTGTGATTGGTGGAGGGGCGGGGCTTGCCGTCACTGCCCACGCGGTTGTCAGTGTTTAACTCGGTGATTGTGATTCTAACAGACGTCTGCTGAACCGGGTCGGCGGGATCAACTCATGTTTATAATAAATGTCACCGTTTTAAAATGTGGTAAAACGCATCGTTCCCGTTCGTAAGTCGCCGTCATCAAACACGAATCCTCTATTTTAGAGCTCCTACACGAGGACGGAACCATCAACAGAGCCACTTTAGGGAAGAAGGTGTTTGGAAACCAGGTACCGCCCTCGCTCAGCGCCGTCATGATGTCACTTCCTGTGAGCTCACTGTTTGCTCTTCATACAGGAGCGTTTGAAGGCTCTGACGGACATCGTGTGGCCTGAGATTAGAGTTCTGGTGAAGAGGAGGATCAGCCGAGCCGGAGAGGAAGGTCCGCGGGTCGGCTGCGTTAGCACCGAAGCTAACCTGGGCCCTGCGTTCTGCTCGTGCTCTGATCCCATTGGCTGAACCGGGGAACACGAAGAGACTGAACTCTTTGGAATGTGTTTTCTGCAGGTAAGGAGGTGTGTGTTCTGGACACGGCGGTCCTCCTGCAGGCCGGCTGGACGGACCTGGTCCACGAGGTCTGGGTCGCCATCATCCCTGAAGAGGAGGTAAAGGGCGATGGATTTAAGGCCTCGCGTTTATCTTTTCCGGTGTTTTATCTTCCTTTTCGATGGTCCCTCCAGGCGGTGCTGAGGATAACGCGGCGAGACGGCGTTGCCGCTGAAGACGCCGTGAAGCGGCTGCAGAGCCAGTGGTCCAACGCTAAGCTACTCGAGCACGCCAACGTGGCGTTGAGCACGCTGTGGGAACCGGAGGTGACCGAGAAACAGGTCGGGGCCCCCGCCGCGGCGTCTGCGTCCGACTGCTAAAATGAAGACCACTTGTATTGATTTCCATTTTTTGTGTTTAAAAAGGTGCTGAAGGCTTGGACTCGTCTTCAGACGAGGATCCAGCAGAGACAACAAGGTCACGCCAAGGTCACGCCATCCTCTCAGCTGTGACCCGTCGGGCGAGCGCTCCGCGGGAGACTCGGTGCCTGAACGTCTGTTTTTATCAAGATGCTTGGTGAAAAATCATTTTAAGAATCTGGAGGATTCAGAAAGTTTCATCTCATCTGGTTTAGTCCGGGGGATTTTAAAAAAGTGACATGCATTTAGATGGAAACTGAAGTTGCCACGGCAACCTCCCGCTGCTAAAGTAATTACCTGATAAAGAACATAATTGATTTGACTGCCTGCGGGGTAAACGGGATATTCTGATAAATATAATATTTTCTAATATATTCATGTTAAATGACGAAAGAAAACATTGAGATGAGTCTGCGTGTTAGTGGTTAAACTGCTGTTGAACTTTATATCCCATAATACTGCCTGTTTGCTTCAGCCACGCCTTTTATATTACAAAGACATTCTAGCCGTGTCTGTTATTTTTGCGTATCTGGAACGCTTAAATGAATAAATGACTTTAATTCAGTCCCAGCCACCGAGTCGCTCCGTTTCTGAGGTTCGTCCACCGGAAGGCGACGTTCAGCCTTTAATGATTTAACGTTAGATTAGCCAGCTGACACATTAGCATTTAGCACTTTCAATTGGTGTAAATAGTCATCTGAGGTTTATGAAATACATTTACTGTATACATTAACCAATCATGAAGCTTCTGAGAAGTGAAATTAAACCATTAAAGTGTACGGACTCACTTCCTCCCAGAATGCTTTGTGCTTCTCCCCCACCAACAGAGGGGGAGGAGCCAATGACCCAACAAGTCCTTATTTGCTGAGCTCTGAGCCATAAAATAATCCACAATTCTGATCATTTTAATGAACCTTTAATTTTAATATTTTAAACAAACATCTTAATATTCAAACGTGCCAAACCCGTGACTGATCGTTGCCGTAGCGACTAACCCCGCTTCCTCAGTGTGCATTAACCACCACTCATGGACAGGAAGTTGACTTGATGTGAGTCGTGAGAAACGCCCTCCGAGCCTGTCGTGCTTCAGACACGCCGCGTTCACATCTCCACCCTCAGTGTGGCAGCGCACGCCACGGCCCCCAGCCGGTTGGTGGCCCTGCACGCGTAGACGCCCGAGTCCAAAGGCTCCACGCCAGTCAGGATCAGAGAACAGGCCCCGCCTTCGAGCTGCTCCATGGTTACTCGGTTTGACTCGGACAGCGGCTCCTCGTTCTTGAGCCACGCCACCTCCGGCGCCGGGTAACCTAGATGTGAGAGGAGCAAGCGTCCGGCTCAGAACACGAAACCCAGGTTAGGTGTTAGGTGGGCGGGGGCCTCGTCAATGCCGCTACCATTCACAAGGCAGGTGAAGCGAGCCGTCGCTCCCCGGGGGAGGGCGGCGTCCCTCAGGACCTGCTGGAAACTAGGTCCGCTTTGGAGCTGCGTATCCAGGGACTGGATGGCCTGCTCCGCCTCCGGGCTCCATGCTGGTTCTGGATGAGAGACGGGAGGACGGAACTGGATCACAAAGCGGCTAAACAGGAAGTGACAACAGAGCGTGGCTGCGGGACACGCAGCAGGGAAGGCGGCGCGTGGCTTTTGATCCGTCTCACCCTCCGAGGGCGTTCCAGGAGAGTCCGGCCTGCTGGAGAGGTTCGCCATTCGCCGCAGGGCCAGCACAGCCTTGCCCGTTTTCTAGCAGTTCAAAGGAGAGCGCTGGGTCAAGATGTTACCGTAGCAACAGGAAGGAAAGGGCCGGCGGGTTCTGGCGTCACCTTCCACTTTCGCTTGGCGAGGAAGCGTCTCATCCGGCCTTTATTCAGGGACTTGGTGGTCCTGCGGCTCAGAGGGGCCAAAGAGACCATCCAGGGGTGGGCCAGGGCCTCGGTGCACGACAGCCTGCACCTGTTCAGAGCGGAGGGGGGGGTCAGACACCGCCAGCGGCCTCCAGCGCAGGCCGGCGCTCCCCCACAGCATCATTAATGATTTGGTGACCTCGAAAATGTCACCAGGAAGGCCGGTGACATCGTCAGCCGGAGGCACCGCTTTGCCCTTCATTTATCTCGTCGCTGCTTCTCGTCTTCTCGTCCTCGAGCCGAGACGGAGCGGCTTCTGCATGTTAAAGAGGCTGCTGGAACCTTATCGGGTCGTTCAGCCCGGTTTGCTTCTGGCCCGCGCCTGGGAATGTGAAAAAGAAAAAAGACCAACCTGCAGTCCTTCTTCAGCAAGGAGCTGATGAAGTCTTTGGCTTCATCAGAGATGTCCTCAAAGGACTCCTGGTCAAACTCGTAGCAGGCCGCCGTCACCAGGGCCAGCGTCTCGGCGTCGCTGTTACCCTGGAAGGGGGACTCCCCGCTGAGCCTGGGACGCAAGCGGAACCAGGGTCACGTGATGGATCGAGCCGTTCCATCCATCGTGAGCTCAGGAAGCGGCTCAGGCATCAGTCATTATGGAGGGTGCAGTAACAGAAGCCACCGGGAGATGGCGCCGTTTCAACACTTACAGGATGAAGCAGATGACCCCGATGCTCCACATGTCCGTTTCCAGGCCCAGGGGCTCGAAGCCGATGACCTCCGGGGCGACGAACTCCGGCGTGCCGTGCATCACCATCAGAGGTTTGCCCGTCTCTGAGGAACGGGAGACAGAAACGCTTTAGCCGCCGCTTCAGCCGCCGCTTTAGCCGCCGCTTTAGCCGCCTCCTCCGGCGCGTGGCTGGCGACCACCAGGCCGACGCACGCACCCAGTTTCCTGGCCAAGCCGAAGTCGATGATCTTGATCCGCGTCCCGGTCGGGTCCGTGCACACGATGTTCTCCGGCTTGAGGTCCAGGTGGACGATGTTCTGGCGGTGAACGTACTCCATGCCCTCCAGGATCTGCTGCATGTAGCGGCCGCTGGTCGGCTCCGTGTGCTCGAAGCTGTCGTCCACGAGGCGCTCGAAGAGCTCGCCGCCTGCAATGCTGGGCGAAACGGACGAGGCTGAAGCCCGCGGAGCCGCCGGGACGGAAGCGGCGACGCCTCCCACTCCCACTCACTACTCCATGACCATGACGGTCTCCGTGCGCGAGTCGTAGCCGGCCAGGCACTGGACGAGCCTCGGGTGACGGAGGCAGTTCATCAGCTCCATCTCCGCGCGGGCGGCCTTCCTCTCCTTGGAGGTCCGGGCTCGGTAGAACTTCCCCGCGCACTCCTGGCCGGTCTCCTTGTGGGACAACCGGAAGACCTCGCCGAACTTCCCGCTGGAAGAAGGTGGAGTCAGAGCCTCACCGAAAGCTACGGGGGGGATTGTGGGGGTCTACGGAGGGTCTCGGGCTTACCCCCCCAGCCTGTCGAGCACGGCGTAGTGTTCGCCGACCTTCCGCTCGGTATCGATGGTCACCGTGACGTAGGACACGGCCGGGTCCGTCCGGGCCCCTGCGAATGGAGACAAGTGAGGACAGCAGAACTAGAACCCCCCCCCCGTCCTACGTCGAAGAACCAACTCACCCCCCGTGGCCATCTTGACACAGTCCGACTCCCGGCTCGCCTCGCTGACCCCTCCTGAATTGTAGGCTCGGATTCGGAAGCGGTACTGACCCAGGGGTTCCAGGCCCGATCGCAGGTGGTGCGACGTGTTTTTACAACGGCTCGCTAGTTCCGTCCAGATCCCGGGACCGTCCGGACCCTCCCGTTTGACCTCAACGACGTAGCCCAGGACCGCCGCGCCCCCGTCGTAGCTGGGCCCCGTCCAGGACAGGACCAGGGACGTAGTGGACAGCTTGGAAACAGCTGGCTGGGATGCTGGAGGGTCAGGTCGGTCTGGGGGGGGGGGGTCATAAACCAGAGTATGGGTGACCTTCCTGGACCTGCTCCGGGCCCGACCCTCCTGGTAGTCCACCTTTAATGGACTCCAGGTAACCCTTGACCCCTACAGGTGTGTAGCAGCATCCCGTCTGTCTGCCATGTTTTAAATAAAGTTTTAAGGCGCGTCTCACCAACGACGGCGAGGCCGACCGTGTGCCGGGCAGAACCTCTTCGGTTCCGCACCACGACCGTGTACGAGCCGGTGTCGGCCGGACACGCCCGGCAGACGACCAGGCAGCTTCGTGTGTCGCTGCTCCTGATTGATGTCCTCTCTCCTCCCACCACCACCTGAGGAGGAGGAGGAGGAGGAGGAGGAAGAGGAGGAGGAGGAGGAGGAGGTACAACCCGGGGCCTTCCACGCTCAGGGAGTCTCAAGCGGCGTTACCTGGTCTCTGTTGTAAATCCAGCAGGAGGCCACAGGGAGGGAGCTGCTCCTGAACTCACAGTGCAGCCGGGCCTCCTCTCCGACTCGGACCTCCACCTGCTCAGGTGGGTCTACGAACTCCACAGGTGCACCTGCGGAGGGGCGGGACCTCTTTACTACCACAGCAGGAATCCTTTAAGCCACCGTCTCCTGGTTCTGCAGCTCACCTGTGCTGGAGGGCACCTTCGGGTTGAGGCGGGCGTCGTCTGTGGAAACAAGCAACAGGTGGGTTTTAGGGGCGTGTCCATGGATAGGGAGGCTTAAGGGTTCTATGACCAATCAGGTGTGGGCAGTCAGTTTGGTTGGCAAACAGGATGCAGTACTTTTGAGTGGAGGTGTTCAGACGCGATCAAAACTAACTTTGGATTTACAAAGATTCTAAAAACAAAATAAAAATGTTTACAATTCTCAGTTTAAAGTACGAATCCCAAAAACAACATATTTTTAGAATTCCGGCTTTCTTTGCCTGACTTTAAAAACTACGACACAGGAAGTGTGAGCAGCCTGTAATCTACCATCTTTAGGAGCCGGAGACGTGACCTTGACCGTGACCTCGTGCTTTCTGGGGATTTCCTTCCTCGCTGTTCAAACATAAACAGACTGAAATAAGTTCAATATTCAGGACAGTTCTATGAGAATCGTTTTTGTCTTTGTGGGGAACGGACCTGCGCCGTGTAGCGCAGCGCTGCGTGACTCGGCCGTGCAGGTGGACATCCCAGCATCTCCAGGTGAACGCCGCGTCACAGTCGGGCTGGCGAGCCCGTTCCCGAAGGACGCCCTGCCTGAACGCTGCCTTTTACCTGAACAAAGGAAGTGTTGCTGATGATTATCACCATTGTGTTGCCAGGAAACGCTCAGAGGCGGACTTCCTGTGATCACACCTTGAAAGGTGGCGCTGATTGGCTGGTTGAAGCGAGGCGTCTGCAGCGGCGGGCCGGGGTCTGAGGAGAGACAGGAAGTTAGGGACAATGGGTTTACAAACCAATCAGGATGGGGGGGGTCGGCTCAGATTAAACCGATGTGGTTGAGCATCCAGTCCACGTAAACGAGAGAACGTCCGCCGCCGCCGCCGCCCAAGCCTAAACAATCGTAAAATACCGTACGGGCCTTGTCAAAACAAAACCCCAGAGCCACGTTTATCAGAACCACATCTGCAGCAGCTGTGAGTGAATTCCACTTTGAGGAGGTCATCAAAGTGATTGATGGCGGTGGAATCTGCCTCATACCAAATTAGGTCATACGGCTTCATCCCCGTCCTCCGACATCTGGAATCACGTTCATCATCATCGGGCAATCATTAGAATGTGGATCTGATTCTGGTCCAGTCTGAGCTTCTCCCCTTTCATGGAAACTGCAGGAGCTGCAGGCGGCGGGGGCTCCTGATGGGGAGCACCTGGTGACGGTGACATCATCATCATAAATCAGCTGTTATCTGGTCGTTACCTGTCGCTCCGGCGTTTCTTCCCGTTAACGTCTGGCTACTGGTTTCCCGTCCGTCCCCGGCGTGCCTCGCCACACGGACACGTCTGGCACGAGGCTTCAGGACCAGCTGGAATGTGGACACGAATGTCTTCCTGCCGTCCTGGTCCATCCTGGAGTGGAGACGCCGACCCGGCTGTATATAGCTTGAGGCTGGGGGGTTGGGTTTCACACATCCTCTGTGATGCTAGAAGGAGGAGCTCCTGCTTTTTAAGTTCCCCCCCCGGAAGCACGATCCATGTTTCAGCCCCTCGGTCCACAGGAAGCCGCCGGTTTCATCCGCAGGCCGATTGATGACACGGATTACCGCTCCCGCCGCCGCCGCCGCCGCCGCCGGCCGGGAACAGAAACACGAGAGGAAACAACAGGAAGAGGGGAAGGCAGGAAATGAGTGGGAGAAACAAAACACGCCAGATGAGAACCAGAGAGGCGCCGGGCCGAAAGCGAGCCCGGTGTCAGGACCGTCTCGCCGTCCTACCTCATGTAAACAGGAAAACTATGTGGGCGGAGCCTCGGGAATCAAGGAGAGCCTGTTCCACAGCTTTCTGTTGGGATCCACCGCTGCAGACAGTCGACCTGCAGAGTGTTCTGAATGGAGGTGGAGACCATGTGACCTCGTAGTGGCGTCCACCTGGGAGGGGTCGGGTGTTGGCTCCTCCTCCCCCAGGGCCTCCAGAGGCCCCACAGACGCGCTCTTGTCGGCCCATTTTACGAGTCGCCGAAGAACATTTATTGTTCATGTTTTAGCGACTCTGTCTGGAGTCTATTTCCTGTTTGCTTGAGGCGTTGGTGGAGGCATGCAGAATAATTCACTGCTTTTATTCTACCAGAATCTCATTTATTCTCTGGAAAATTATCCTTATCAGTCGGAAACCTGAGAAGGATTTTGTTCAGTCTTAAAGCTCAAAACAGGAAAAGCAGAGAGTGGGAAGTCCACGCCTCCCGCTCTGTGGAAGAGAAGCCCAATCAAAGTAATCGTTTCAATTCCATTTCCAAGAAGTCCTTCAAAGAGATGCGGCGTTCCCACAATTCCTGAATAGAGGGAGAAGTGAAGACCAGAGGAAGCGTCTCGGCAGCAACCAGAACCGTCCTGATGCGTCCCTCAGGCCTCCTCCTCCGGGTCCTGGAGTCCCGCCTGGATTCAGGCTGCATATAGAAGAGATTTTGGGACGAGTTCTGACTGAGTCTCCAGCTGGAGACAGAGATGTGACAGAAGCTGCATCTTCAAGCTCCTCTCTGACCCGATTTGACAGCATGAGCTGATTTTGCTCTGGGAGCTTTGTATTTAACCTTTAACCTCCTGTTTTAGCATTAGCCCAACAGGCTAACTTTCATGATTACCTCTAAATAATTTAATCAAACAAAAATGTATAACCTTTAGAATACACAAAAATCATTCCTCTACAAACTGCAAGTAATTTATTTCATGAAGTCAATTATATGCTCTTGAGAAAATGTTCGTGTCGACTATGGTAATACAGACATTTTGCAGAACTGATAATAAAGTTTATCTTGTGCTGCTTCCCTCAGGAGGTGAAACGCAGGATTAATTAGATTTTACAGGCAGAGAAAAACCTTTTCTGACCCGTCTTTGATTTCGGGTGCTGCCAGTAACTTCTAACCTTTATACCTTCATATTATAAAATTCTGGAGCATGAGTTGGGCTCTGCTTGTGTTTGGACATAAAATTAAAAAGGGTTGACGCACGGATGATTTTACCACATCACATGAATCATTTTCTTCTGTGCATATTTTATATTTCTTTTTATGCTATTTCTTTTCTATCTGTGCTCTTTTTCCTGACATTGGAATATTTGTTATAATAATAATAACATTGGAAGACGCCCACCTTACAACCATGACGGATTAAAATAATTGTTGATAAAGCTGTTACTCTATGTTGTATTTGTATTTGTGTATAGTTGGTATAGTATGAAGGATAAACCCGTTTTTGTTCCCCTTCCTTTTATTTTTATTAAAATACTAAGGTCGAGGGTTTGTTCACACCCCGGGTCAGTAGGTGGCGGTCGTGCCTCGACTTGAAGGCGGCCAGCCGCCGTTAAACACCAAAAAAGAAGAAGAAAAAACAACAGTGGAAACGTGAGCCCCGGCGAGCCAGAAAACAGACTAAAAACACCAATTTAACGTTAATACCGAGGCAGGAGCCGGTAGTGAGGAGTTAGTGCGTCATTTTTATTGTAAATACATAAACTGTCTCAAGTTCCGCTTTATAAGACAACACAGTAGCCAAGGTTAGCTGTTAGCTGCTACAAGATGTTAGCTAGTTAGCGGCGCTGGGTTCATGTTGTTGTCTAAAGTAACATTTAAATTTAAACTACGCGTCTTCGGCTCACAAAGACTTCCGTTTGAAGCGTTCGGCTGTCCTGCTGGTCTCTGGTCTGGCGTCATGTCGGAGGCGGTGATGCGGCGGATAAAGGAGCTGGAGACCGAGCTGGAGAGGCTCAGGGCTCAGCTGGAGCTGGGCCCGCATTTATCTCCTCAGACAGGGGGCAGCCCTAATGGGACCAGCGGCAAAAGGGGTAAGAGAGCGGGCAGAGAGCGCACGTTCGAGCTGTCCGCGCACCCTCGGCGCCATGCGGCCCTGCGGCTGGCTTACCTGGGGTGGAACTACCAGGGGTTCGCGGTGCAGGAGAACACGGACAACACGGTGGAGGCCAGGCTGTTTGAAGCTCTGCTGAAGACGCGGCTCATCCGGGACCGGCAGAGCTCCAACTACCACCGGTGCGGTCGCACCGATAAAGGAGTCAGTGCCTTCTCTCAGGTGAGTTCACTGAGATCTAGAGCCCCGTCCCACCTGCTCGCCTCCATCCTGAGGGAGCCCCCGCTTCTCCTTTTGCAGGTCATAACCATCGACCTGCGCTCCACGCAGTTTAGTGGAGGACTGGGCGTCACAGTCCCTGAGAACGCCGACGCAGGCAGCGGGAATAAAGCCGACGGCCGTGAGCTTCCATACGTGAAGATGCTGAACAGAGTCCTCCCCCCGGACATCAGGATCTTTGACTGGGCCCCAGTAGCGGAGGGCTTCAGCGCCCGCTTCGACTGCCGGTCTCGTACCTACCGCTACTACTTCCCCCGAGGATCCTTGGACGTGGCGCTGATGGCAGAGGCCGCTAAGAGGTGTGTGAAGATGAGGCGCTGACGTCGTTGCTTGAAGGCCCCAGCTCTGACTCGAGGGTCTCTTTCACCCCTGGCAGGTACGAGGGAACTCACGACTTCCGGAACCTGTGCAAGATGGACGTTGGCAACGGAGTCGTGCGGTTTGAGAGGACCATCTTGTCGGCGTCCGTCCGGCCTGTGCAGCCTCAGCACACCTCCAGCGCTGACCTCTTTATATTCGAGGTCAAAGGACTGGCTTTTCTTTACCACCAGGTACCAAGAGGCGGGAGCCGTGGAGTTGAGCCGTCGTGAGCGTTTCTGCTTGTAGAGCTCCTCTTCCTCTTGTGTTGTGCTGCAGGTGCGATGCATGATGGCGCTGCTCCTCCTCATCGGACAGAAACTGGAAGCTCCGGAGATAATCGCTCACCTCCTGGATGTTGAGAGGAACCCCAGGAAGCCCCAGTACAGGTGCGTCCCTGCTGGCCGCCTCGTTTGAACGGACCCGTTTCGTCCTGAATGTCTGATGATGGAAGTTCAGCGTGCGGCCAGTTTTGTGGAAAGTAAAGATCTCATTCTGTCTTGTGTATTCGTCATATTTTAGTTTGAAAATCGTCCTGAATACACCCGATGTGCGCCGCTGAACGGGTCTGTTGGTTGGGTGACTGTTGTAAAGTGAACCGTGGCGTCGCTGCTCCCCGCAGCATGGCCGTCGACTACCCTCTGGTGCTTCACGGCTGCCACTTGGAGGGCTTGAACTGGAAGCAGGAGGACGAGGAGGTGAACCACGTCCTGTCTGTGCTGCAGCAGCACTGGACCCAGAGCGCCGTCAGGACCCACATCCTCCAGGGGATGATGCAGGGTCTGGAGGTCAAAGGTGACTGACCGTTTTAAAAGTCTCTCTGCAGGGATCAGAATAAAAGCTGCAATATTCTTGTTGCATGTTGACTCGCTTTAGCTCCTCCCACAGGTGGAGTGACCTCCAGCCACTGCTGTTTAGTGGAGGGAACCAGGCAGA
Source organism: Brachionichthys hirsutus (assembly GCF_040956055.1). Taxonomy (NCBI): domain Eukaryota; kingdom Metazoa; phylum Chordata; class Actinopteri; order Lophiiformes; family Brachionichthyidae; genus Brachionichthys; species Brachionichthys hirsutus. The sequence continues at coordinate 495,680 of NC_090917.1, forward strand.
GGAACTACCGACCCTTGTTGGAGCGCCCGTGCTGCGAGAGCTTGGAGTCCAGAATAAACCATTTTGTCAAAAGGGGGCGGCTGGAGTGGGAGGAAGGGGAGAACGGGGGAGGAATGGTCCACAGAGGGAAGAGGTCCAAACAATCCCAGGATTCCTCCGGTCCTGTTTCTGCAGAGATTCCGTCGGAGCAAAGTCCAGATAAAACGTTAGACTGAGAACGAGTCAACGTCGAGTTACTACCGTTTCGTTGTTTACCTGTTTGTGTGAAAACATCTTTACCATGAAGAGACCAAAGAATGAATTTTGCTCTTTGAGCAACAGTCTGTTTAATATCATGGAAACGTCTTTGTATGTTCTGCTGATGAAACTGTGGCGATGGCAGCGAGCGTTGCTCTTTAAAGATTTACTACATATGTTACGAGAGGAAGAGCAGCGGATCTCCGAGGACACGGAAATCTTTGAAAAAAAGTGTCTCTTGTTAAAAATGGTAAATATATATAATTTACATTATCTTTTGGGGTGTGTGGTTGCTGGCTTAAGTCTGTTTTGTTTTTGTATATAAAAATCCAATAAACAGTTTAAAAAAAAACATACCATAAAGTTATCAGAGAATATGTTTTATATGGCTAAATTACACTTTGGAGCTATTTCGTATTTTTTTTATTAAGTAAATTTAATTATACATTTAATATATTAAAATACGTTCATTTATTTTATTATTATTATTATTATAGGAGTCCCGACAAGTTGAATAACTGCGTTCCATCGGAATGGAAACTCAGCAAGGCGGAACTAAAGTTCGGCAGGAAGGTGTTTCGTCGGAATTTTGAGGTGGTGCCGTTCTAGTTCAGAAGCTAGGTTGTTAGCAGCTCGATGAGTACAGGCCGGTCACAGACAGCGATATGAAGCTACACGGTTTTAACATTTTATTCAGACTGAACATTTAGCAGTTTTAAGTGGAAATGTCGGCGGCTTCGTGTGAATGTATATTTGTGGTGGCTCTGCTAACATTAGCCTGTTAGCACCCCGGGTTGTTCAGGACAGCAGCCCCGCCGCTCAACAAGCGTTAGCCTGTTAGCACCCCGGGTTGTTTACTGCCCCAGCTCCGCTGCCGTGGCCCCGCACGGATTCCCACCGTCTGGTCCGGTGATTCGAGGAGCGTGAACCGTTCACGAGGTAAATAATCCCGCACGTTGCGTGTTTCTGTCGCGTCTGTGTTGATTTTGTCGGTCAGTAATTGAACATCTTGATTTTCCTGAACTTGTAATAAATCAAGTAGGTCACCACTGGCTGCAGTTCGGCACACCGACAGCAGGGAGCGCGTTCTTAAAACCGCAACATCTGATTTGGACTGGTTTGAGATTACGCTTGTTTAATGACATTACTTTATACGTTTCTATCGTCGCATGTACTTTGTTGAAACGAAACACTGTATTGTAAGTACTGGACGACCTTAAATTAGAAACTAGAACTTTAATTTCTTGCAGCTTGCTGGGAGATCAAACGAAGTTTATGCTGTTTTATGTGTAAGTAAATTCAGAATTATCCTTAGACGGTATCATCGTCTCCCACAGATGTTCCTGGTGGGGCTGACTGGAGGCATCTCCTCGGGGAAAAGCACGGTGTCTTCAATGCTGCAGGAGCTCGGCTGTCCCATCATTGACGCTGATGTCGTAGCCAGGAAAGGTGGGTGACCCCCCCCGGCAGGTTTACGGAGTCATAGCTGCCGTCCAGGTGAAGCCGGCGGGAACTGACGTCTTATTCCTGCTGTAATGATGAAGCGCAGAGGCCTACGGGACGCTCATTAAAACAGACGCTTGTAGCGGGAGGGTGAATCATGATGTGTGGCTGCAGGGGGGGGGGAGGGGGGGTAGAGGAGATAACAAGGTCACAGATGATTAAAAGTGGCTCCGGAGGTCGGCGCGTCCGCGTTCTTTCTTCTGGAATAGAAACTTTTTACGCCTTCTCTGGAACAGTCGTGGAGCCGCGGTCCCGGGCCTACTCCCGCATCGTCGCCCGCTTCGGGCCCGACATCCTGCTGGAGAACGGGGAGATCGACCGGAAGAAGCTGGGCCAGCTCATCTTCGTCGACGAGGAGAAGAGGAGGCTGCTGAACTCCATCACCCACCCGGAGATCCAAAGGGAGATGCTCAAAGAGATTCTGTTCTACTTCGTCAGAGGTGAGGGGGGGGGGGGGGGTTGGTCCGCTCCTAACAGCGCAGGTGAATTCCGTTTCAACTTCCCTCCTCTTCCTCCTCGCCAGGGTACCGCTACGTGGTCCTTGATGTGCCCCTCCTCTTTGAAACCAGACGCCTCACCCAGTTCCTCAATCACACCGTGTTGGTTTACTGGTAAGACCCCGGCGTACCTTTAAGGTGTCGGATTACGGCGCTGGGCTTTGATCCAGTAGAAGAACGTGGCGGTATTCTCCTTAACGCCAGAAGGGGGTGGGGCCTGGTTTTAAACAGTCTGACTCACCCCCACTGAATTTAACGATGTGCCCCGATAGCGCATGTGAATAACATCCGTCTGCCCCCCCCCCAGCGACCCCGCCACTCAGCTGTCCCGCCTCATGCAGAGGGACAGCCTGACCCAGGAGCAGGCGGAGCAGCGGCTCTCTGCGCAGATGCCGCTCAACGAGAAGCGCGGCCTGGCCAATCACGTCGTCGAGAACTCGGGCAGCCGCGAGGAGACCCACCGGCAGGTCCTGCGGCTGCACGCCAAGCTGGAGGACTCCATGGACTTCCTCCCGGTGAGGGTCGTCGCCGTGGTCGCCACCGCCGGACTGGGCGGGATCCTGATGTACGCCACCAAGATCCTGCTGTCCTAACAGAGGAGCGACCGGGGCTCGGCGGGGTCACGTGATCTGTGTGCTGTGAACGCTAACCTGCACTGACCAATGCGTGAAGGGTGGGGGCGTGGCTTCAGAAACTGTCCTCTCATCACTAACATCAGTAAAACTGCACAAAAGTAGAGATTTTATTTTGTTACGCCGTCTGAATGTATCCAGATTAGATTTTTATAGGATGTAAATATTTAAACCAGAATGTAGGCGTGAAGGAGTGAAGGCCACGCCTCCATCAGACCCGGAGGAGTAACGGCCACGCCTCCATCAGACCTGAAGGAGTTTTGCACCTGGACGCGATGCTCAGACGTGTCTGACAATCGTTTTTAACGAGACTTTATATTTATCGCTGTATTTTCTTCACCTGTAAATGCACTCACCTGTAACTCAGACGTTTGTAACACTGGCTGCCCAAGTTGAATATAAATGATGGATGGTTTTAACTGAACGGCGTCATGTGTGGTTCTCCTCGGTCCGGTCCAATATAAATAGTGATATTTATATAGATTATTTCATTATTGTTAACATTTATTTGATTTCAGTATTTTATAGTATTTAATTTTAATTTTCAATTTGATTGGTTAGAATCTGATTTTATCTTATAGCGTATTTTTACGATTTTAATATATTTTTTCTTATAATAACTCATATTTAATATTATCATCTGTTTTATTTTTTTGTTGCATCAGAAAAAATTCTGCAGCGATGCCGGGGGGGGGCCGGGGCTGAGCGTAAGCCACGCCTCCTTCCTCTGGATGTCAGGCGGAGCCGAGCCCCCAGGTGGGCGCGGTGACGTCGTCCTGGCACCGAGGTCCCACCGCCCCCGTCTGAAGCCCCCATTGGTCGGCTCCGCGTTTCTGTCAAGCCGCTGCAGATTTAATGTAAAGTGACAGGGTCCGGGGGGGGGTAGTTCCGGGGGGGGCGCTATACACAAACAAACAACACAACAGTCCAACTGTTCTGATCAGACCGCCCTTCCTCCTCTTCCTCACTGAAGGACGACTGTATCGGTGCGGCGGGTGTGAAGGCCCCGGGATCAGAACGGTGACCAGGTCTCTGTGGGCGGAGCCTCTGTCTGGAGTCCGTTTGATCCTGTCCCAGAGGGACATGAAGGGACTACAGCGTGAACTTTAACGGAGCGGGGGCGCCTCTTCTGCTCGGCCCCACGCCGGCAGGAGGACGGGGGCCGTCTCGCAGTCAGCACGTCGACACGCTGCAGCTTCCTGCTGCTCAGCAGGAGGCGAAGGGGACTGATTTAGAAACCGTCGGGCGCACAGTGATGATGTCATTGTGATGACATCACTTTACTGGGATGCCATTTGTATCTAGTAAATCCTCCATGTAAGATTTACAAAAACAGAAGTTCAGTTTATCACACGACCTCCAGCACTCGAGAGGTTAACCCGTCTGGAGGTCAGGCGCCGATTGCTCTGGTTGTCATGGAAACTCTTCAGCAGTGAACACCCGTCGGCCGATGAAGAACAAACTGAGCAACTGGAACCGGAGCGTCGCGTTCTTGACCTCTGGCATCTGGTGTCACGGCGACAACGGGGGGGGGGGGGGGCTCAGAAGCCCCCTGTCAGGCCGCATCCTGGAGACGGCGGTGAGGTGAAGAGACAGGCGGCACGCCAGCGGAGCGTCCTCGTCCTCGTCCTCATGACTCAAGCTGTCCCTGCGAGTTAGCCCCGGCTCAGTCAGGGCCGGGAGGGGACGGGGACGGGGACGGGGACGGGGACGGGGACGAGTCACCGGCGTGCTGGGCGGTCCCCAGACCAGGCGTGCATGTTGGTGTGTCCTCCCAAGGACTGCTGGGACAGGCGGCTTCCTGTGTCCTTGATTCTCCACATGCACGGCGACCTCTCGACCTCTACAGAAAGTCATGCTAGCAGCTAATGCTAAGCAGAAAGTGATGCTAGCAGCTAATCCTGCAGCGGTGCTAGCATGTCGCTCAAATAAACCCGTTGTCCGTGTAATTGCAGGAAGATGTCAGTAGGTGGGAAGAAATGTTAATGAAGACGCGGCATCATTAAGCCTCTGTCTCTAATTAGCCCCCCCCCCCCCCCCCCAGTTAAGTGGAGATGCTGAAAATAACAACACCGACGGCTCTTTAATGTCACCTCAGACATTTCAGAGCTTCTCTCTCTGAGCTGTGAATCCTCCCGTCTCGGTTCAGACTAAAGGGCTGGACCCGGGGACACGCCGGGCAGGACACGGGGACACGGGGACACGGGGACACGCGCGTCTGCAGCCGCCTTATTTACATTATCAAACCGTCCCCGTCTACTTTAGGTGTTTAGGAGACAACGTTTCTGCGATGGCGTGCGGAGCAGCAGATGATGAACAGAGTAACGTTTCATATTTGGGTGAACTGCTCCTTTAATATTTACTCATGAACACATCAATCATCACATCATAAACGTACGGAATCTTTCATGGACACATGATACGGTTTGTTACTTCAATATCAAACGTACAGTTCATACACAACAGGAAGCAGGATATGACATCACAACGAGGCGCTCGACCAATGACAGGACATCGGGACGCCGCGTCCCGCAGACACGAGGAAACATCGAAACGACACGTCGACACGCTGCAGTCGACAAAAATGATCGGCGCTGTCAGACGTGTCGCCGCGCCCCGGCGTCACGGTGAGGCAGAATCCTACGCACCCTGAACGCAACGGAGCCGATGGACGAGGAGCGAGGTCGTCTGGTCACGACCTTTGACCCCTGCGTCCCGGCCGGGCTTCAGTCGGCGTAGAGGAGGAAGCCCGAGAAGGTGCTGTACTTGTTGCTGTTGCCCCCGTGAGCTTTGCCCCCGTCCAGCTTTATGAAAACCTCGTCGCCCGCGTCCAGGTGGAGGATGGCGCTGTTAGCGGCGTAGTCGTAGCTCTGGTCCTGGTCCTGGGCGATGGCGCTGGCCCGGACCTGGAACGGGAAGCCAAGAGGGTAACTTACCAACGGCCCCCCCCCCGGACCCCTGAAACATCTCTGACAGCCCCTGCTCATTTACACCTGATAACGCACGGCGGCGGCGGCGGCTTTGAACTCGCCGTCGCCCCCCGGCTGCGGGTCGGACCCGGTTCGCTCCTCTGTTCATCGAGCCTAGCTAAACATTTGAAGGCGTTGGCGTTCTACCCACCAGGCCGTTCTTCATCAGGTCGGCCCACATGCTGGTGCCGTCGCCTCCCCTCATCAGCACGTTATAGATGAAGACGTAGCTGCCCGGGATCTTACAGGTGAACTTGCCCGTCGCTCCCTCGTAGTTGCCGCCGATATTCGTGACCACGTCGTCGAACCGCAGCACGTCGTAGCCTTCCTGGGGGTTTCGTAGTCCTGCGTAAAACGCCACCCGGGGCGTGGTGTTGTAAGTGGTGGTGCTGACTGCCCCTTTGCCCCCCAAGCGCAGAATCCCTGTCCTTACAATGTCCACAGTGTCTCCTGGCGGTCCCATGGGTCCAGGCGGACCTGGCTCTCCGGGTGGTCCTGGAGGTCCGGCCTTTCCCGGACGTCCCGGTTTGCCTTGAGAGCCGTGAGCGCCGTACGTAGGCGGTGGCGTGCCGACGCTGTGGTCGCCCAGATCGCCGTCGTCCTCCACCCGCAGGCCTGTGATCGCCGGGTCCGTTCCCACGTGCACGCCCGTGCCCGTCGGGCCCGTGCTGGGGAAGGGGTCACAAACCATGCGGCAGGTGCCCAGCATCTCGTAGTGGGTGGGGCTGTCCTCCACGCCACCGGTGCCGACGGAGCTGACCAGCACGGGGATGAGCACCACCAGCACCAGGACCAGCATGACCCCCACGGCGGCCGCCACCAGGGTCTTCCGCCCGATGCTCAGCCGGGGGAGGGGCTGTCCAGCCACCGTGGAACTCTCCGGGGTGGAAATGGTGACTGTGAGGGGGGGAGTTCGTCTCCCTACGAAACGCAGACGGCGTGGAGGAGACGGCGCACGAGTGATGGAGCAGAGGAGGAGTAAGGAAGAGGAGGAAGGGACCCGAAGTGATCAAAGGGAGAGACGGACTGAGGAGAGAGAGTGAGAGAAGAGGAGGAGGGGGGAGGATAAGACAGCTGGAGAGAGAGAGAGAGAGAGAGAGAAGCAAAGGGAGTAGAGGGAGGACTCAGGGCTGAGGAGGACATAAAGAAGGGGAGCGACGGGAAGGAGGTCGGGAAGGAGGTCGGGGAGGAGGTCGGGGAGGAGGTCGGGAAGGAGGTCGGGGAGGAGGTCGGGGAGGAGGTCGGGAAGGAGGTCAGGGAGGAGGTCGGGGAGGAGGTCGGGGGAGGAGGTCGGGGAGGAGCCCGCTCGCGTTGAAGGACGAAGACGGATCAATGCTGAGACGTCGGGTTGTGAGTCGGAGGAGGACTCGTCTGAAACATCAGATCGGGTCACGACTCGCGCGGAGGAGCGAGAGTCCAGCCCGGATCCGGTCCGGTGGAAGATGAAAGCGTTCCGAAGAGGTGGACGGATTCTAGGAGGAGCAGGAAGAATCTCAAACCCAGAACGTTTCAGGCAGACCGAAACAAGTGCAGGTGATGGAGAGAGAGAGGAGGGAACGTCACGGCCGGGGGGAGGCAGGTGGAGGGGGGGGGTAGACACCCATAAATGTGATGTGGATGTCTTTATTCATGAATCATACAGAAACTGAACTGCAGCATCAGGTGATGCTTTCACCTGCGTGTGAAGTACCTCACCTGAGATGTTTGAGCAGAGCCAGAAACCTGCAGGTGAAACCTCATAAAACCCCCCACGGCAGGGAAGGTCCACGTCTACCCACAGAACACCAGACATGGGTTTAAAATGATCTGAACCCACGGGGATACGCGAGCGCCCTCGTGTGGCCGTCTAACATATTACAGCAACAATACTCGTGAATAAAGTTTCCATGTCAGAGATGATAATTATAGAAAATGCAAATATTTTCTGTACAGCTGACTTACATAAAAAACAGCTTTTAGATGCCCCCCCCCCCCCCCCCCCACTGGACTGGCGCAAAGGCTGAACTACTCTTTTCTGCCAGAAGATGGCGCACGCGGCTCGATCTGGCAGAAAGTAATATATATTATATTACAAAAAGCTAGTTGTTAGTGTCTCTATGTCCGGACAGGATTCAGCAGGAATTCTGTCGGATGGACGGATACTGACTTTATTCTCCTTTCTGCAGAATGTAACCGGAAATATACATTTTGAACTGTTAGCAATTAAACGCTTCGAATTGCCTGATTCCCGATATCCCATTGGTCTACCAGCCCTCATTAAAGGAAGGTATACAGAAGGGTTCGAGCAGAGCAGCCTCCTCGGTTCTCTCCTTTTTAGGAAGCAGGCCCTTCTTGCGTTCCCTCCTGGGACTCTGCGTGGATTCTTCTCCTGGTTTGTTTGTTATTCCAGGGAGCAGAGAAGGAGACGCTCCGTGGAAGCTGTTCCTGATTGTGTGTGTCGGATCCAGTTTCCTGAAGCTTGTTTGTTGATCCCATCAGGATAAATTATCGCACTGGGATAGGTTGTGTTGGTCAGAATAGTGGAGGAACTTTTAATTTTCTTTTATTTTGTGGTTCGGTTCAGGTCTGTGACCACCGTAACTTCTGCCCTGCTGGATTATTTAATCTGCATCGGCGGAATTCGCTCCTCACCAGCAGGAGACACATATTTCCCTTTTTAGGGCATGGGAATATATGACGTGATTCCGGGAGCAGGATCTCCGCCGGCCACGCCTGTGTAGAAACAGGAGGAGCCGGGACGGAGCGACACTCCCATCGCCCAATCAGGAGCTGGGAAACATGCCGCTGTGCCCTCTCATTGGTCAGAGGGCGGGTGGTGTTCGTGACGTCGCGGTGGCTCGCGCTCCTCTTCTCCGGAGGGAGTTTTCTTTTGTTTTTTTTGTTTTAACGCTGGTAGTTCCGCGGCTCGTTGGACGCTGAGTTGGCGGTTCTGGTTCTGGTTCTGGTTCTGGTCCTGGTCCTGGGTCGCGCTCTGAAGTCGCCACCATGCCGGTTTTCCACACCAAAACGATAGAGAGTATCCTGGAGCCGGTGGCCCAGCAGATCTCCCACCTGGTCATCATGCACGAAGAAGGGGAAGTTGACGGCAAAGCCATCCCGGACCTGTCGGCGCCGGTGGCGGCCGTGCAGGCGGCCGTGAGCAACCTCGTCCGGGTGAGTCTCTGCGCTCTGCCCGGGGAAGTGCGTCTGAAGGCGGCTACCTGTCGCCCGTGTCCCGAGCCGCTCCGGGGCTAAGGGGCTAACTTACCGCGAACACCGGCGGGCTAACGGGGCGTTAGCTAGCGGGGGCGTCGGGGTGAAAACACAGGGAATGTGCGTTAGGAAAAGTTTCCCGAAGTAGTTTCTACCTACCCCGAGAAGACGCCCTACCCCCCCCGGAGATGACGTAGGCGCTGCTAGGAGGCGCGAGCCAGGTGTTTAATCCAGGTGCTAACTGGAATGGAGCTGTAATCTAAACAGGCCTGTAGTCTGTTCCCGAAGTAAACAAGAACATTGTGGTTTTATCATCTTCATCACCGTCAATTATACACAAGCTCTGATTTACAACGGTGAGACAGTCGATCGATCAGAGGAACGATCGATCGCTGGCTTCCCCTCATAATCTGCAGATGAACCCGTTCGCTCGGATTGACCTCCATTAAAATGTGAGGAATTCCCAGTGAGCTGGAAACAGAGTAATATTTAATGATCCGTCCCAGAGACTGTAATAACAGACGCCCCCTTTACCCACAATGCACCTGCATTGAATTACTTCATCGAGAGGATGTGGTCCAGCGTGAGGAAGACGTCGGGGAGCCGCGCTCGTTGCTCAAACGCGTTGAGCAAGCCCAAGTTACAGGAACTGCTGCGGGGCCCGGGTCAAGGACGGGTCCAGGACGGGTCCAGGACGGGTCGGGGACGGGTCGGGGACGGGTCGAGGACGAGTCGGGACGGGTCGAGGACGAGTCGAGGACGAGTCGGGGTCGGGGACGGGTCGGGACGGGTCGAGGACGAGTCGGGGACGGGTCGAGGACGAGTCGAGGACGAGTCGGGGTCGGGGACGGGTCGGGACGGGTCGGGGACGGGTCGAGGACGAGTCGAGGACGGGTCGGGGACGGGTCGAGGACGGGTCCCAGAGTCCATCTCGGGTCTCGTGTTGCACCTGGGATTGATGAGGAAGCCGGCGGAGGGAAGCCCTCCCCCTCGGATCATGCCGGACACCCCTCCACAGACGCACGCTAACGGCGTCGACCTTCAGCGCGACCTTCAGCGCGACCTCTCCGGTGGCCTTCGGCGTCGCTCTTGGTCTGAAGCCGTCTGATATCCCAGAGACTATTGATTAAGAGACGCTGAGGGGGCGCTGTGTCGTCGGATTGGGGGGACGTCTCTGGGATTACTGTCTCGGTTGCACTTGAGCAAACTGCGTCCCGGCAGATTAACTTGGCTGTAGGTCTCCGTGGTAACCGCGGCTAACCGACTGAAGCTAACTGAGCTGAAACTGCCCGGCGTGTGAAGATTGGCTGTGTCTGGAGGCCTTCAGAGCGACGGGCTGCTGTCCACAAAGCCCCGTCTGTCGTCCACTTCACATCACAGGGTGTCCTCACGGGGGGGGGGCGCCCCCCCCATGGTCCAAGGGAGCGTCGGCGTAGAGGAGAAGGAGGCGGCTTCTAGGAAAACGACGACTCCGGACCAGAGTTGATCAAAAGGAGGAGGAAGTCGACTTCATCCTCTCTTAGGTCTGTGTCCCCCCCCCCCGCCCCCCCCCCACTATCAGCTGCTGAAGAAAGACAGAAATTCGGGCTTTTATTGTTTTATTGCTTGTTTCTCGCCAGAAGAAAGGATGCTGCAGATGAAACAATCAAGCAGGTGTCCTCAGCGTGGGGGCCTTAAACACGGGACCCCGAGTCTGGACGGGGCTTTAAAATAGCGTGGGGGGCCTGGCGAGCTGCGTGACAACAGCAGTTATAAACTCCGGTCCCGCTTCTATTTTTACTGCCAATGGTTTGCAGCGCTGCTGGAGTGCAGATACGGTTCTGATCTCCAGACAACAGGAAGCGGCTCAGGGAGGAGGGGAGGAGGGGGGAGGAGGGGGGGGGGGGGGGGGGGGGGGGAGGAGGGAGGGAGGAGGAGGAGGGGGAGGAGGAGGAGGAGGGGAGGGAGGAGGGGGAGGAGGGGGAGGAGGGAGGAGGGGAGGAGGGGGAGGAAGAGGGAGGAAGGAGGAGGAGGGGAGGAGGGAGGGGGGGGACTATTGACGGGCTCGGAGGAGGCTGCACGAGGAGAACATGACTCGACGCTCGTTAAACGCAGGCCGCCGTGACGTCTCCGTTCAGCTGCTCTGCGTGTTATAACTGTGCCGGGCCCCCCCCCGCCCCCCGCCCCCCAGCAGCTGCACCCTCAGTACCAGGACTGCATTCTGGAAGTCACGCGTGATGAGAGACAAAGACGTGATGGAGGTGTGACTCGCTCTGAAGCGCGTTATCGAGTACTGACTGTACGGCACACCCCGGCTCCGGGGGGGGGGGCCGTTTCCTGCGTGGAGACGGTTTACATCTTATTGAAGGAATCAGGATGTCATTACAGGAGAGTTTCCTAAATGTTTAGTTCATTTCTCTGTTTGTGAATCTCTCAGGTGGGGAAAGACACGGTTCAGACCACAGAGGACAGATCATGAAGCGGGACATGCTGCCAGCGTTCACCAAGTAAGCACTGATGTAATCAGATTACAGCCTCCTCTGGGAGCCGTGGTCTCTCTGCCTCTCTCTCTCTCTGTAGTGGGTGCTTGGGCCGAGCGAAGGTCAGGCACGGCATGCTAGGTGCCTCTGAATCTTGCCCCGGTGCAAATATAAATGCCTCCTTGCACTCGTACGGTGTCCGGATCACGCTCAGAACGTAAAGGGATCCAGGTCGGACCCGGACCCGGACCCGGACCCAGACCCAGACCCGGACCCGTAACCCTGCTAACAAACAGACGGCCGGCGTCACAGACAGAACCTTCTCGGTGGAGTGTCTGCCTAAATCATTAACCCCCCCCCCCAAGGTCAGGGCCGAAACGCTTTGGCATCAACAGGTCAGCACATTTGGCGCCTCGAAGTCACATCGTCACCCTGTCATCATCCATCAGCACATGTGCAGCAATGCCCCTCCTCCCAGCATAGAGTGTGTGTGTGTGTGTGTGTGTGTGGGGGGGGGGGGGGGTCGTGTGAGCGCGTGGCGGTCTGCCGCTGCACGCTGGAGGACGCCGCTGGCTCTGCAGACTCACGCATGGCGGCCTTCATTTCATGCACATGCATCAGCTTCGAGGATGCAATCCCTCGTTTCCACGGCAACATGGGGACTGCATGCTGGGAACCGGGACGTGCGGGGGGGGGGGGGGGGGGGTTGAGGTTGGCTGAGTGGCCACGCCCACACGGCAGCTGTGCTGGGGGTCGTCCTCTAACCGGCCTGCGCCCCCTGGTGTCCACAGGGTGGAGAACGCGTGCACCAAGCTGGTGCAGGCGGCGTCCATGCTGAAGTCCGATCCGTACTCCGTTCCTGCTCGGGATTACCTCATCGACGGCTCGCGGGGCATCCTCTCGGGGACCTCCGACCTCCTCCTGACCTTTGACGAGGCCGAGGTATCGATCCTCCTGTCCTGACATCGGGGGGGGGGGGGGGTGACTTCTCTCTCGGGGAACCCGACGGCGTTTTCTCCGCCCGCAGGTCCGTAAGATAATCCGCGTGTGCAGAGGCATCCTGGAGTACCTGACGGTGGCCGAGGTGGTGGAGTCCATGGAGGACCTGATCACCTACACCAAGAACCTGGGCCCGGGTCAGTGCCGGGGCGGAGCCGGCGTCGGGTGGGTGCCGCGGCTCCGCCTCTAAATGTGCGACCCTCTGGTCGTTCACGCAGGAATGACGAAGATGGCGAAGATGATTGACGAGCGGCAGCAGGAGCTGACGCATCAGGAGCACCGCGTGATGCTGGTGAACGCCATGAACACGGTGAAGGAGCTGCTGCCCATCCTGATCTCAGGTGCCGCCCCGCCCCGCCCACGCCCCGCCCACGCGCAGAGGGGGGATACGAGCTCGGAGCCCTTTACCCCTGATTTCTGTCTTTCAGGCATCAAAATCTTCGTGTCCACCAAGACGTCCGGCAGCCACGGCGTGGAGGAGGCCCTCAAGAACCGGAACTTCACCTTCGAGAAGATGAGCGGCGAGATTAACGAGATCATCCGCGTGCTGCAGCTGACGTCGTGGGACGAGGACGCCTGGGCCAACAAGGTGCGAGCCGTGACCCCGCCTTTAATCACGTGTGTGCTGTTGGCTCTGCTCCTCCTCTCCTCCTCTCCTCTGCTCCTCCTCTCCTCTGCTCCTCCTCTCCTCTGCTCCTCCTCTCCCCTGCTCCCCCTCTCCGCTGCTCCTCCTCTCCTCTGCTCCCCCTCTCCTCTGCTCCTCCTCTCCCCTGCTCCCCCTCTCCTCTGCTCCCCCTCTCCTCCTCTCCTCTGCTCCTCCTCTCCTCTGCTCCCCCTCTCCTCCTCTCCCCTGCTCCTCCTCTCCTCTGCTCCCCCTCTCCTCTGCTCCTCCTCCTGGTTCAGCGTTTTTATTCACGCCACTCTTCCTTTCTCCCCCCCCTCGCCTCCCGTAGAAGGTAAGCCCCTCCTCCGCTGTGTGCCCTGCAGGCGTGAGGTTGAAGTGTGGCCTGAGTCAGCAGCTGAGTTTTCTTTATTGATCGTGGAATGGCGTGGCGTTGAGCGAGCAGGGCGGCGTGTATCTGTGTGGCTCTGTAACATGACGCGTACGTGTCCTTTGAAGCTCACTGTGTGCATGTCCTCCTCCTGCATTGATTGATTGACCCGACTGCAGTATTGATTGATCGGATTACTCCCAGCATTCACCTCTCTGACTGAACGGGGTCGGTCATGTGATGCGTGATGTCATCGCGGCGACCCTGAGCCCAGTCTGCCTCAGATCTGAGCGTTAATCCCGTCAGGCTTTTCTCTCTCACGCGACCACTGGACGGCAGCCGTACGGAAAACAAGCGCACCCGCGCAGCTCCCGTTCCCCCGTGACCCCGGCGGTGTGATGTCATTCTGTCTTCTGACCCTCAGGACACGGAGGCCATGAGAAGAGCTCTGGGCCTCATCGACTCAAAGATGGGCCAGGCTAAGAACTGGCTGAGGGACCCACACGCCCCACCAGGTAGCGGGGCGCCGCGTCGCCGCCTCGACGGGTGGCACGCCGTCGTCCTCACCGCCTTGTTGTGGCGTGCCTTCAGGGGATGCAGGTGAGCAGGCCATCCGGCACATCCTGGATGAAGCCGGGAAGGTGGGCGAGCTGTGTGCCGGGAAGGAGCGCCGGGATATCCTGGGAACGGCCAAGAATCTGGGTCACATGACTGACCAGGTGTCTGAGATGAGGGCCAGGTAGAGCACCGTGTCTCGGGCGTTAGCTGCTAACTGCTAGCAGCTGGTTCCTAAATCTCCTTCTCTCCATCCACCCCCAGAGGTCACGGGGCGTCGCCGGCCGCCATGCAGAAGGCCCAGCAGGTCTGCCAGGGGCTCGACGTTTTAACCGGGAAGGTCGAGAACGCCGCCCGCAAGCTGGAGGCCATGACCAGCTCCAAGCAGGCCATGGCCAAAAGGATCGACGCCGCGCAGGTGAGTCACGAACCCACCTGTGCCCGATTCAGACCAAATGCAGCCAGCTGGAGGCTTTCTGTTTGCTGCCCCTGCAGAACTGGCTGGCAGACCCCAACGGCGGCCCCGAGGGAGAGGAGAACATCAAGGCCCTGCTCATGGAGGCCAAGAAGATAGCGGACATGTGCGAGGACCCCAAGGAGAGAGACGACATCCTCCGCTCCATCGGAGAGATCGCCGCCATGACCGCCAAGCTGTCGGAGCTCAGGAGGATGTACGGGTCGTCCGGCGCCGGAAACCCCGTGTCTGCTGGAGCCCGACCTCACGTCGCTGTTTCCGCTTCCTTCTAGCGGTAAAGGCGACACCCCCGAGGCCAGAGCGTACGCGAAGCAGGTCGCAACGGCCCTGCAGAACCTGCAGTCCAAGACCAGCAAGGCCGTGGCCAACAGCCGGCCCGCCAAGGCCGCCGTGCACCTGGAGGGGAAGATCGAGCAGGCGCAGCGCTGGATCGACAACCCCACCGTCGACGACAGCGGCGTGGGTGAGTCCGCCTCCGCCTCTCACAGCCGCCCCCGAACGCACCGCCGAGGCCGACTCTTTCCTCTCTGTGCGTTCAGGCCAGGCAGCGATCCGCGGGCTGGTGGCGGAGGGCCGCCGGCTGGCCAGCGCCCTGCCGGCGGCCTGCAGGCGGGAGATGCTGGGCAGGTGTGAGCAGGTGGAGCAGCTCATGGCCCAGCTGGCCGACCTGGCCGCCCGCGGGGGCGGAGACTCCCCCCAGGCCCGCAACACAGCCCAGCAGCTGCAGGAGGCTCTGAGAGTAAGGGGAACCGCCCTGCAGGCTGATTTACACAGAGAACAGCGCCCTCTGCTGGTGGAAGGTGGGGACGGGTCCAATAACGTCCGTTTGTCCTCCTCCCAGGACCTGAAGGCGAACATGCAGGAGGCGATGACTCAGGAGGTGTCCGACATCTTCAGCGACACCACCACCCCCATCAAGCTGCTGGCGGTGGCCGCCACCGCCCCCCCGGGCGCCCCCAACAGGGACGAGGTGAGCCGCGCGCCCGCCGTGCGCCCCATGGCGAGCCCGGCGGGCTAATCCTTTCCTACGATGCGCCGCAGGTCTTCGACGAAAGGGCCGCCAACTTCCAGAGTCACGCCAACAAGCTCGGCGCCACGGCGGAGAAGGCGGCGGCCGTGGGCACCGCCAACAGGAGCACGGTGGAGGGAATCCAGGCCGCCGTCAAGTCGACGAGAGACTTGACGCCCCAGGTGAGTTGGCGTCTGAAGAGCAGCTCGGTTGGGGGGGGGCAGTTACTAACGCGGCCGTCTGCCCAGGTGGTATCTGCCGCTCGCATTCTGCTCAGGAACCCGGGCAACCAGGCGGCCCACGAGCATTTTGAGACCATGAAGAATCAGTGGATCGACAACGTGGAGAAGATGACAGGTGAGGCTCCGCCCAGGTGCAGCTGCCACGCCCCCGGATCCCCGTACTAACCCGGGGTGGGGCGTCTAGGTCTGGTGGACGAGGCCATCGACACCAAGTCTCTGCTGGACGCCTCGGAGGACGCCATCAAGAAGGACCTGGATAAGTGCCGCGTGGCCATGGCCAACCAGCAGCCCCAGATGCTGGTCGCCGGCGCCACCAGCATCGCCCGCAGAGCCAACCGCATCCTCCTGGTGGCCAAGCGGGAGGTGGAGAACTCCGAGGACCCCAAGTTCAGGGAGGCGGTGAAGGCGGCGTCCGACGAGCTGAGCCGCACCATCTCTCCGATGGTGATGAACGCCAAGGCGGTGGCCGGAACCATCCAGGATCCAGGTGAGTCGGCGCCGCGAGCGGGTCTCCTGCTTCAGATTCTGGTCTTCTGATCCGTCACCAATGTGGATCCAGGTCTTCAGAAGGGCTTCCTGGACTCGGGCTTTAAGATTCTCGGTGCCGTGGCGAAGGTCAGGGAGGCGTTCCAGCCCCCGGAGCCGGACTTCCCCCCCCCTCCTCCAGAACTGGATCAGCTTAGCGTAAGACGAGCGCAGCTTGGAATCGTTGGGGTGCCACTGGTTCCACTGGTTCCACTGGTTCCACTGGTTTAACTGGCTTAACTTCCTCGCAGCTCAATGACGAGGCGGCGCCGCCCAAGCCCCCCCTCCCCGAGGGGGAGGTTCCTCCTCCCAGGCCTCCTCCCCCAGAGGAGAAAGACGAGGAGTTCCCCGAGCAGAAGGCCGGCGACGTCGTGAACGAACCCATCATGGTGGCGGCCCGGCAGCTCCACGACGAGGCCCGGAAATGGTCCAGCAAAGTAAGCGCCCCCCATCAGACGCCCAGCCCCCGCCCCATCAGACGCCCCTCCCTCTGTAACCTTTCCGGCCGCTCACGTTCCTGCTGTCAATCACAGGGAAATGACATCATCGGCGCCGCCAAACGGATGGCGTTGCTGATGGCCGAGATGTCCCGTCTGGTGCGCGGCGTCACCGGAAACAAGCGCGCCCTCATCCAGTGCGCCAAGGACATCGCCAAAGCCTCCGACGAGGTCACGCGGCTGGCCAAGGAGGTGGCCAAGCAGTGCACCGACAAGCGGATCAGGACCAACCTCCTCCAGGTGGGTCCGGCGCCGGGGGGGTTTCAGTTTGGGGGTCGGCTGCTTTGACGTCACACGACTCCCCGTCCTGGTTCCAGGTGTGCGAGCGGATCCCCACCATCAGCACGCAGCTCAAGATCCTGTCCACCGTCAAGGCCACCATGTTGGGCCGCACCAACATCAGCGAGGAGGAGTCTGAGCAGGTGGGGGTGTGACCGGCGCGCTTCCTGCCTCGCCGCTGTTCGTTGGCGTTTCCTTCCTCGTCTCACTGTCGCCCCCAACAGGCAACCGAGATGCTGGTCCACAACGCCCAGAACCTGATGCAGTCCGTCAAGGAGACGGTGCGGGAGGCCGAGGCGGCGTCCATCAAGATCCGGACAGACGCAGGCTTCACGCTCCACTGGGTCCGGAAGACCCCCTGGTACCAGTAGGAGGCGGGCCCGGTCCAGCCCCCCGGGGGGACGTTTCTCTGCTGTCTGTAACCGTTGCTGTTCTGGGAGAATGTAAACAAAAGGGACTGTAAGGTTATTATGGGATGGAGGCTCTTAACGCTTATCTTGATCCAAGGATTCTACGTTTGATTGGACGCTGGATTTCAGGAAAAAGGAGACATTTCTCCAGGCATTTAAAAAAAAAAAAATCTTTGTACGATGATCATTTTATTCGTCAATTCATTCGTTCGTTCGTACAGCAATGAGCACAAGAACCCGGCGAGCTGCTCGGGTGCGGTCGAGGCCTTCGCGCAGCACACGCTAGCTCACCTGCGCGTTATTTACCTGCTGCCACAAACCTCTAGCGTCTGCCAAAGATAATCTGCTGCGTCTTTCTTGTCTCTGACGTACCCGGATTACAATAAATAATCTCATTTGATAATTAAAACATTATTTTTGCTGCATTATGAGGCCCGATAGCCGCGAGCTAACGGAGCCTCTTTCCTCGTTGCACACGTCTCGTTTTGTCTTCAGCACAATCGTTTTTCACCAGATTTGCACACCTGTCCTCGGAAGCCAAGGGAATGACGGACGAAGGGCCGTCTGCAACCGACGAAACCTTCCCGTCGTATACGAAACGCAAGCAGCCTCCGTCTGTGGCGGCTGATATTTGACACCGACTGATGTGCCTTGTGACGGAGACGCTCGTCCCTTCCAGATGTCTCGTGTCACTTTGTTCGAGGTGTGTTGATCTGAACGCCGCTTGTCGGCGATTCTTCCACGTCACCTTGAACGTCACACGACGCTCTAGCAAATCAAAATTATGCAAAGCTACTCGGGTTTGAGCAGGCCTGAACATTTCTGTTCACAATTTTGTAATAAAGCATTTTATAACACTTCCCCATCTTTGCACTGTATTTTTATTTTATAAGTTTCAGTTCCTGATTGTTCTTATTCAAATAAACTAAAATTTGATGCGATGCTGCGAATTATAAAGTTCTTGGACCTCTATGAGGAACCGTTAACAGTTTCACAGAGACGAACCCGCGATGCTGTTCATAATTAGCTATAGCTAGCTGCTAGCATGCTAACATCTCCCGGTGAGCGCGACACAGTTCGAACCTACGGCCACCGTAGCTCAGGTGTTCAGGTTTAACCCGCTGTTAGCATTTTGACGTGGATCGTTCCATGCTAAATTACGACTCTCCCTCCTCGGTCTCTGATTGGCTAGTAGAACTTGTCTTCATTGGTTGGGCGGGTTAGATTTAACAAGGCGCAATGGCATTGGTTGGGATCGATGAACGAATGGCAACGTAACCCAATCAGAGGCAGAAGAGGCGCGTCATGGCATCGCCATAGTAGGATTCTTAACTAGTCATCCATGCTAATCGTATCTCCCAGAACGGGGTGTGTCCGGTTCGGATGGGAGACGGAACCGGTCGCTGCGTCTGTGAAACCGGTGAAACCGGTGAAACCGTTATTGGGTGCGCAGATAACGGGGAACGGGTAGTTTTTATGACGTGAAAGCGACGAACCAAACTTAAACGCTAGCTCAGAAGTTAGCATCGCGTCACTTCCGCTTTCTCATCGTGAGGAACTGGGATTCTGTGTTTTTCAGTCTTTTAATTTCCTGATTTATGTCGTCATCGCAAAAAACCCGAAGAATCATTTATCGTAGCTTCGGTGAAATATGAAAAAAGAACAGAAATAATAATTACAGCCAAATATACAGGACAAATAAAAAGAACAGCATTTTTTAAATTAAAATATAAATCCAGAGATGCGGCATTTTATTCTCGTTACGATAAACAAGTTCTTGTTGGCAGCTGTCGAATGTAATGTTGACATGGTGCGTTCAGGTGCATCAAGGAAAACCTTTATGTGCTGGTTCCGGTTCCAGTGATCAGAATATCGCTTTTATAGGAAGCCTATCCGGATAAAGGTGAACGTTCATAGATATACCTTACAGCCGGGGCCCCTTTTATCAGCTGTAAATATTAGTAAATCATCAATAGGTGGTTATAAAAATGGAATAACAAGGTACATGGAGATGGATGACGGAAGAATGAACGCAGATACTGCGGATACTAAAGTAATCTGAGTAAACCCTGTGATCCTTGGAGCAAATAAAAGAGGGCTCACAATCTGGCAAGAAGCAGGCAACGCTTGCTTTTTTATCTCGTGGATTGTAGTAGAATATTAATAATAAATAACATTCATTATTATCTAGATCCACGTATTAGATTTTGTTGCATGAAGTAACATTTTAGAATTCTGAATCAACAGGGCTGCTTCCCGACGTCGGACCGGTCTTTTTTCCCTTTGTCCTTAAATGCAGCACGCGCAGCTTCGTATACGTGAAGTGACGTGTCCAATCAAATGCCTTTGAGCAGTATTAGAGCCCGCCCACTTCCCCTGCCAGCCTGTCGGCGTGGGCCGTCGCGCTGCTGAGTTTCCGGTAGTCTCAGAACACGTTGCCTGACAGGGAGAAGGAAGAAACGGAACGTCTCAACATCTACCGACGTTTAACGGACACGATGTCAGCTGCCAGGTAAGAACCGGGAGATTCCTCCTCCGGGGTTTCCCCGGGGAGCTGGCAGGGTCTTCATATTTACACACATATTGTTTAGTTCCGGTGCTGCCAGTGGGTTTGGGTTGATTTAAACATTGAGCGAGCTTCAAAGACGTTACGGAACGGCAACACGTACTTTAAGGAAGTTATTCTGCTGTGGTTGAAGACATTTATCACCTTTTGTGTCTTTTATGTTAACGGGGAAACGCGACCGGGCTCTACAAGCCGGGATAGACTTTGGCCTCTCGGGTATCTATAGGCCTTGAGAACATGTCAGATGTAAAGGTCAGGTGATGAAATCCGATGTTTACGCTTCGCTCACTGACCTCTGCCTTCCAGCCTGCGTCCGTTAGTCCTGCTGCAGGGAGCGTCCCCCCCCCCCTGCATGGGTTGCATGCGTCCTGCGTCCCCATCAGACCACAACGAGAGCCGGATCCGGGCCGCAGCGGTCTGATTGGGTGGGACTCCTGATTGACGTGTTTGTCTCCCTGCAGTGAGAACGCGCTCTTCGGGATGGGGAACCCCCTGCTGGACATTTCAGCTGTCGTGGACAAAGATTTCCTCGACAAGTACGTCCGGACGTCTCCTCGCTCGATGCTCGCGCGTCTCACGGCGGCTTCTTATTCCCCGTTTCCTCTCCTGAAGGTTCGGCCTGAAGCCCAACGACCAGATCCTCGCTGACGACAAACACAGGACGCTGTGAGTCTGAGACCTCGCCACGTGTCCGCGGCGTGCTTCTGGATCACGTGCGTCCGAACATGGCGCACGCTGGCGTCGCTCACATCCGCCGCTACCGGCTTGACACTTAAGCTGCTCTCAAAATAGCTCGTCCATTAGTCAGGCCTGAAACGGGGGGGGCTCCGCGGGGGGGGGCTCCCCGCCACGCCGCTCTGCTCTCTGACATCACAGGAAGGTGACGTTAAGCAACAGCTGATCCTGCTCGATGGCGTGCAGGCGGCGTCCGCTTAGCTTAGCTAGCTCTGTGATGAGATAAAATGTTCGACATCTGAGGAAGAGGAGGAAGAGGAGGGTAGGCCGGGACGCTTTTTATATTAAATGCCGGCTTTACGATCATAAAGGGGCTTTACTGCTCGTCCTCCGGAGCGGCGGCGCCGCCCACTAATCAGCTGATCAGCCCCTCCATCGGGCTGCATCGGTTGATGCTCTCTGCTTCTGGAGGCGGCGGTCCATTCGCTGATCAATGAACAGGGTCTGGGTGGCGGTCTGAGTGGGCCCGGTTGGACCCCGCTTACAGCGGGTCCGACTCCTCCCAGAGTGCGCTCTTTATGTCGGGCCTTCCTCCAACCGGGGTCACGCAGCACAAACGGCGCTCTGCAGGAATTTATTGCTCCGCCCCCGAGCGGCTCTTATCTGGATCTGGATGCCGGGTAACTCTTATCTGGATCTGGATCCGGGTAACTCTTATCTGGATCTGGATGCCGGGTAACTCTTATCTGGATCTGGATGCCGGGTAACTCTTATCTGGATCTGGATGCCGGGTAACTCTTATCTGGATCCGGGTAACTCTTATCTTCTGGCCGCGGCGCCGTTAAGCGGAACCCGAGCCACAACAACGGCTGCTCTGCGCCGGAACGCTCAGAAATTGGCGTGAAAAACGAGCAACGCAATAAATTTCACTCCAGAGATTAGAAAAAAGAAATTCAGTTTGTCAACTTAAAGGAGACATTTAAAGAACGCCGAGACGGAGAGCAAATAAATCAATAAGAGGAACTCTAGGAACAGATCGTCGGCGCTAAAAGGTTCACCTGGAAGCAGGATTTGTGCTTTTGTCTTCCAAACGAGTTTAATGAAATGTTTAATAAGACACGGACATAAAAGGATCACCATGTTATGTAAATGTTTCATGTTGAGTCGGTGTGAACAAAGGAATTAATATTATAAATGATGAAAGGTACTTTAAATGCAATAATGGAATGGCTGATATTAGATTAAATAAGAATAACATTTACTCAACATTATAGGAAGCAGAGTTTATGTTTCCCTCTACACTGAAATTATGCAATAAAATAAAACATTATCAAGCTATAAAACTAAACATCTACTAATTATTATGAATAATAATAAATGACATTTGGTTATAAAGTCTATGGAGGCCTCCAGGGTCTCTGCTGTCTGGACCTGGACCTGGACCTGGACCCGGTCCGGTTGAACCGGCTCCAGGTTCTGATTTTATCTTCTGCGGTTTTGAGCTGGGTTGTGTGTTTTTAGAACGAACCACGAAACCAGAGCTCTGATTTTGACTTCCTCTCTGCCTTCATCATCATCATCATCATCATCATCATCATCTGCCGCTGTGGCTCGCTCCTTGACGTCACTACTGCCACCTTGTGGTCACGTTTAGTCCCTGCTGCTTGAGGAAACTCACATTTGGTTCATTCCTCTCGCCTCACATGAGTTCAGTCACCACAAATAAAAGCTGCTCTCTGAGCTCAAACTTTAGATTTGTGATGTTTGAGCTTTAAGGGTGTCCCCTTCCTGTCCAGCAGGGGGCAGCAGCCGCCCGCTGCTCCCAACTCAGCCCAATGGAAACGCCTCCTCCTGCAGGAGATCCTTCTGTGGGCAAATGGACATTTTATCTCCGGATAACAAGGCATCACAGACGACTGGAAACATGCAGCGTCCCCCCCCCCCCGGGGCTGTTAACCATATCGTATTAGAGCTAATGATTATTAGTGTGTCGAATGCGGGGCCATTGCTACAGTGTGGAACCTCTGAGGGGGGGGCATGCTGAATATTAGTTTGCTTTATGGCCCCCTCTGTCTGATCATAATTCATTGTTTGCGTTCTCATCTCTGGATGACGGCGTGACTCTTTTCAGAGGTTGTTTGCTCACAGCAATTAGGTCCCCCCCCCCCTCCTCCTCCCCCCTTTCTCTGTGCTAAATGCAGATTAGCAGCGTCACAATCGCATCCAGAATGAGAGTAAACTCCTCATTATGCCGTGTGACCCTCTGCGGCATGAATAATTCAGGGTGCAGCGTTAGCGGCTGGCTACATTAGCATTCCGGATGGTGAGGGGGGGGGGGGGGGGGCTCGTATCACTGACAGGGCTGACTCAGGGGGATCAGCCCTGGATTGAGACACACATCATCACACGACATGGGAGATCAGTGGGAGTGCGTCTCACACACGCACACACACACACACACACACACACACGCCCCCCCCCCCCCCCCCCGTCTCTGTGCATCTAACACACCCCTGCTGCTGCTATCTGCTAACTGGGAGGAAGACAACAAAGGCGTCTCTCGCTGAGTACATGCTAAACACTCTGCTGCTGTGTGTGTGTGTGTGTGTGTGTGTGCGCGTGTGTGTGTGTGTGTGTGCGTGTGATTTATGCTGCTCTGTAAACACAATTGACTCCCGTTTTTTTTATTTGTATTTTTTTTATGCGCAAGGAAGCGAGCGTTGGAAGCCCCCGTGGAGACATCCTGCTGGAGGAACGTGCGTGTGTGTGTGTGCGTGTGTGTGCGTGTGTGTGTGTGTGTGTGTGTGCGTGTGCTCGCTCGCCATGGTGCCACTTGACTGGCTGCACTCAGGCTTGACAGAGTGTGTCGACGCGCTACGACCCACGCCTCCCTGGTCGATTGCTAAAGCAGAGTTCTGTCCTACGGTGCTTAAACACGCCTTCACGGGGGGGGGGGGGGGGGTCACAGCGTCTCCCCTGCAAGCCGAGGGCAAAGGTCGTGGGCCTGCGTCCGTCAGCTGGCCTGGGAGCAGAGCTTCACGCTGCTCAGCCGGTAACTGAGACGCCGGCGACACGCCTCCTGATGCTTTATTGATGCGCGGGTCCCCTCTGTGACGCTGGCCGCCAGCAGGTGGAGCCAGAAGGAAAGTCGAGGGAGTGGAATCTGCCCCCCCCCCTTAAAGAGTGTTTTATAATTAAACTGTGGGCGTCGCAGCTCGTTCAGCTCAGAAACGCTCGGAGCTATTTATAGTCGTCTTTGATCCCCAGCAGCCACGCAGGAAACGCCACTGATGGCGGCGTGCACGGAGGCTAGTTAGCGACCTAGCCCATGGGGGGGGGGGGGGGCTGACTGGTGAGCAGCCTCACTCTCAAGTTCACACTGGGCCATATGGTGCCCACAGTGGGGGGGCGGTCCTGGATTTATCCTCACCGACTCGGCGAGATCTGGGTAGCACCCCCCCCCCCGATAAGAAGGTCCTATTCGTCCTGTGTTCCTCACCAGGCGCCGCGGAGGGAGGGACTCTACAGGCCTTGAATGAAAAGCACATCTATTTCTGATGGGGGGGGGGGGGGGGGGCACTGGACGATAATTATTGATTTGAAATAAGAAAAGATAAGACAACCTTGAGCAGCCCGGCGCCGGCGCAGGAGCAGAATAATGAACGGGCGTATTGATTTTAAACAGATAAACTGTATAACCCTTTGTGAAGGGTTTTTGGGGGGGGGGGGGGGTGACAACAATATTCCTCATCACGCCCCCGAGCTGACCTGTGGAAACAATTACGGCGCGTCAGGCCTCGTTCTGGAGGACGCTCGCTCTGATTGGATGATCGAATCAATGCAGGAACCTGCCTCTATCCAGGTGCTGGGGGGGGGGGGGGGGGGGGGCTTTCAGCCGCTTCTGTCAGGGAGGGGAAGACGGATCGGCCTGTTTAAATGAACCTGCCTGCTCCAGCCGGGGCAAAGATAACTTACTGCCCCTGTTCTGCCCCCCTCTCCTTCCTAATCCCCCCCAGAGAGCGGCGAAGGAGCCCCCGGTCTTCTCATGTCCTCCCTTGCCCCCCCCCGGTTAGCGATCACTGCTGTTTGATCGTCTCCCTGCCTGTCCGTGTGATTTGTAAGCTGTTTAAATGTGAATGGGGCAATTAAACGGGGGGCGCTGCCGAGATCATTAGCCATGAATTACCCCGGTGAGCACTCGAACACTCTGGAGGACGTTCACAGCCCCCCCCCCCCCGAGGATCCAGATCCAATCTAGCCATTGATTAACAGAGCCTTGTTCTTCCTGTGGAATCACTCGGCCGGTCTTAGCGAGACAGGCGGACATCAAACGCCGAAGGGGGGGGGGGGGGGTGAGGACACTCATGGTACTCTGGAAGCCCTCATGTTTCCCTTGATGGGGGGGTAACGGTGGGGGCTCTGTCCTCAGGAATGTAAACAACGGCGTGATCCGCCAGTGGTTTGGAGGCGTCGACCCGCCGCGGAGTTGCACTCATGTTATCGCCTGATCTCTAGGGGGGGGGGGGGGGGGGGGGGGACACGACCTTGAGACTGAGCGTTGACCTCGCCGTCCCGAGGCTCCGCCCATCGTGCAGCAGCAGCCGGTCCATGCAGCGGCGGAACGCTTCCTCTGCACACCAGCGGCTTCCAAAAGCAAAGGTTAGCAGCTGAGGACATTTTGTTGCCCCCCCCCCCCCTCGTTCTCTTCCTAAATGGCCGGTGGGGGCTGTTGGCGGTGTCGCTTCCATGGGATCACATGATGCTCTGGGGTGGAAAGGTCTCCAGGCAGCTGCTCCTTTTCGGATGGGATTTTTACGCCATCCGAAAGCGGGGGGGGGCGTCTGCGTTGAAAGGTGGAGCAAATACTCGCAGGGGGAAAAAAAAGCCCCCCCCCCCCCCCTCTGAAATCCTCAGAAGCTGAGTCTATTTGAAACGGGCTCTGGAGCCCCTCGGCTGCCTCCTTTGTCGGGAGTCTGAACAGGTGTCCCGGGAAGGGGCCGTCTTTTTCTCCGGTTAGCATATTTTCCACTCGCATGGAAAGTTTTGTTCTTTATTGGGAACATTCTGCCCCGGGTAGAACCCCTCGCCTTGAGAAGCGATACGCAGACTTCCTTTGAAGCCAGTAAAGGTTACTTTCACACTCACTCAGGACTCGTCCACGCCAAGTCAGAGCGCCACGCGGCGCCTTCTGCACGCGCATTACCCCCGTCTGCAGCCACGACACACCTCAAGGTTCAGCAGGTTCCTTCTGCAGAACACGTGACCTCTGACCTCCTCTGGGGTGCAACGGGTTCACGCAGCCGGCGTCCTCTGGAACGGTTCGTTTAAAGGAGCGGGCCACGCCTTCATAGCGACAGCGGAAGAATCACGATGAAGGTTTCAGAGTAGCACCTGAGCTAAGAGCATTAGCATTAGCACGCAGCCAGCTCATAGCATAACTTCACTGTGGGCGTAAATTAGCGTTTAGCTTCCCCGAAGCTACACCCAAAAGTCCTTGATGATAATAATGGTTTAAAAATACTTTGAAAAAGGTGCAAAAGAAATGGCGTCCTGGGCGAGCGCAGCCTGGAATTCTCTCCAAACGGACAGTCTTCAATTTACAGCGGCGTTAAAGAAGCAGCCGAGGACCCCCCGATGGGCCGCTGGGGGGGGCTGTTTGTATGAACGCTGAGGAGAACACACATTATTCATGTTCCCGGCTCCCAGCGTAACTTGAGCGTCGAAGCTATTGATGTCGGGAGCGATGGCGGCGTCTCACGGCAGACCCCGGGGTGTCCCGGAGGTTTACGCCTGACAGCCCAATCGCTGTTTGCCCCCCCCCCCCGATGGCGTGTCTCCTTTCTCGGCTCGTCGTGTTTAGTCTGTTCCCATCTTTCTAAACTTCGCTGCGCGGTTCCTACATCAAACATTTAATCAGATGCGGTCGCTCCCCTAAACAAGTTATCTGGCGAGGAGGTTTTCGTACACAAGGAAATTGCATAACTCGCTTTTCCAATTGCTCTGAAAACATCACCTATAAAGAACAAAATCGGCGTCTGTCCCTGCCAGAGGATGAATAATTCCTCTCATGAATCCCTTTGAGGGAAGAGGAACTTTTTCTGCCCATCTTGCTTTAATCTGCAGCTAACGACGAGCACGTGTTGCTCTTTTGCTTTCATCACGCTGACTTTCAGGCCCTAGAAGGCTCTTTGTGGTCGAGCATCCCATTTAACTAAATCCAGCATTGTCTCACGGCCTCGTTTTCCTTTTAAGCGCTTTCCTATAAACAGCTTTCACCTGGAATGCTGCAGCTGCAGTAAGACGGAAGACGTCCAAAGTTTGTCCTGCTGCAGAGGGGACGCACCGCTGTCTCCGGTCGAGGCTGCGCAGATAGGAAAAACTCTCTTTGTGTCCCAAACAAAGGCCACTCGAGTGTTTGACTGGCTCGCCTGCAGCTTCGTGCAGAGCATTTAGTCCTTGGAAAATGTTCAGAGGAGGAATTTACTGGAAAAGAGGGATAATGAGAGCAATGAGGGCGTTCCAGAACAGGCTGGAAGACCAAAACAATGAGCTCAAAGGGTCCAAGATGGTCGGTATCGCTGGAGGGCTACATGTTTACATGAAACAAAACTTTCAAGATGCTACGATACTCATTTAAGGCCATTAACACAGTGCTAACATAACATTATGTTAGCACTGTGTTAGCTTATTGGAATGAATCAACTTAGCCTGGCATTTTAGCATGCTAACACAGTCAGGCATGTTGCATAAATACTTTAAGGTGATGAAATGTTAGCATGAGATGTTAGCATGCTAAAGGCAGTCAATTAAGGCTGGTATTTTAGCATGTTGACACAATGTTAGCCATGTTGTATTAATGCCTGTAGGACCGCTTAATATAATCGCTTAAAGCCATGTAAAATATAAACATGCCAACATGTGTCATTTGCTGTGCTAGCAGGCTGTGATGCTAACATTTGTATAGCATCTTTGTTATGCTAGCCTGCTTCAGAATGCCTTCGTGGCATCCAGCTGTGTCGTGATGGATGAACACGAGGGCAGACGACCCGTCGCCTGCCGGCGTTCCGGGTTCCCGCTAAATCTCCATCACTGTCTTTTCAGGTTCGACGAAATCGCCAAGAAGAACAAAGTGGAGTATCACGCCGGCGGCGCCACCCAGAACTCGGTGAAAGTGGCTCAGGTTAGTTTGGGAACTCGGAGCGCCGCTGCGCCGCGTGCCGACGCATTCCGGTTTCAGGTGTCAGGAATTGATCAGACCTGCCACAGGAAGAGCAAGGCGGGGCGGTTGGGCAGGTTATCTCGTCGGCCTAATCAAACATCAATTAGTAGATGAAATTAACGTGTCACAACAAACGACATCAAACAGACGCCGAAGGATGTCGGCGTCTAAGATAAAAGAAACGATAAGATTGTCCCGTCCTCGACGTGGAGGTGATTCTTTCTTTTAGCTGTCCGCGGTGGATTTGACGAGCGGTGATTAGCTGCTGATCAATAAACAAAAAAACGCATCCGGCTGAAAAATAATTCCCTTCCGAGGAGAAATGAGAGCAGGAGCTAATTGAGCGGCTGATGTTTGTGGAAGCGGCGCCTCTTTCTTCTGTGTGTGTGTTTATCAGCCGATGGATGCAGCGAGAGGAAGAAGAAGAAAGCGGCCGGGCCCCGAGGCTAGCGGCGTCGCCGCACCTCCACACAAACACTCGTTAATTATCTAGATCAAAGGCTGCAGCCATCGCAGACGTTAAACTCCAACTTTATTTCATTCTTCTGAGAAAAAAAACAAGTATATTTTTAAAACTTTGCTTCAGGCGGGTGGATTTTAGAAACCGGTGGGCTCGGTCTCCTGCTTCACTCGGCAGAGATTACGCCCGCTGTAGAAACACGGCGGCGTCAAACCTCTTTTAAACCGGTTTGAATAACTTTATCGTCACATTGTGATCTCGTTAAACCGAGTTTATTTAAATGTGACCATGAAGCGAGAAACTTTCTGCACACAACAGCCAGGTATACTGATTTTATCTTGGTTTCCATGGTTACAAGTTGAACTTGGGTGGCTTTCTGGGGTAAAAAACTTTATTGACACATTGTGATCTTGCAGTGTCTCTGAAATCATTCCGCCTCATAACGGCATGGCGGACCCGGTTCATTTGGACATTTGCCCCCTTTATTTGCCCCCTTCCGAGGGAAGGTGTCGGGTCGATTCCGAAATGTTGGGGCGTTTTCGTCTCAAGTCTGAGACGGTTTCTGTCCATACGTCCCTTGAAGCTGTGACTTTTCAACATTTCCCTTTCAGGTTCTTTTATGAAATATGTATAATGCATGAGCGTCTCCCCGATTAGCACGCTGTACCTCGATGCAATACGCGCGACTTCAAACGCAGCGGCGAAGCCACATCAAAGGAGCCGGCGACCAAATGAGAGGTTTGCTGCTGGGGGGAGCGTGAGCGACAGGCCAGGCTTCCACAGAGGGGAGGGGGGGTGGGGGGGGGGTCAACCCGAGCGCTTCACCTCAGGGTGTAAAGGGTTAAATACTGGCGCTTCATCCCAGCTGAGATTCAAGGAAAACCAAAACGTCGGCTTTAAGGGGAAGCAGAATCGATGCTAATTGGATTTAACCAAATGAGAAGCTGAAGCTTAAACGGACGAGAGTTGCTTCCCTCTGACCGCCGTCCCTCCTGTTTGCTGGTCACGGAGGGGGGGGGGGGGGGGGGTCTGGACCTAGAGACAGGTAACCTCGGTAACCATCGCGCCTACTGCTGCCGGGTTCGCAGCCCGCGCCATCAACTCACGCCGAAGTCTGAACGACTGTTGAGAAGGTTGAGGCTTTTGAAAACCTGCCGTCTCCAGTCGTGCAGAGGGCGAGGGGGGGGGAGGGGGGGAGGGGGGGGCCCGGCTTGGACGCCGGCTCCGGGCTCCTAATTGAAAACGCATGTGCGCCACACTGTCGAAAGTCGTATTTAAAAAACGGGAGAAGAATCCCACAGCTCTACTTGACTCCGACAAAGGTCTTCACCAGCTCATACTTGCAGGGGGGGGCGGGGGGGGGGTGCTTAAACTGGGTTTGATGGCTTACTCCTCGGGTTGGGAATATTCCATGACCTAATGTTTGGCTTTCGCTGCTCGTTTTGTTAAATAAATAAGGAGCAGCAGCTCGACGAGGTTTGAATGGGCCTGGGGAAGGAATGTGTCTGGATCCACTTAGGGGGGGGGGGGGGGGAGTGTGGAGCTTTTGTGTCCACCAAGCCCAACGCTCCGGAGGACGCGGCCCGGCCACATTCGTGTCTTTAATGGCGTTGGGCTAGCTTGCGTGTATCCTGGTGCAGCGCTGCTACAACGCAGGGGGGGCCGGGCCGGGGGCCCCCTCCCTGGAAGGTCACAGCCCGTTAATCTTCTT